>NW_020257503.1:0-6967 GCF_003255815.1 Theropithecus gelada
GTCAGAACATGGTAAGGATACTGGAAGCTGCACTTGGACAAAACAAAGTGTAGCTTAAATCAAAGCATCCACTTACATCCAGAAGATTTCATCACTACCTGATCACATTGAGCCAACTCAAGCCCCAAACCTCACTAAAGTGCATCGTGTGGGACCTGGGGAAATCGCCAGTTGTTTGCTGTCCTGCCATGGCTGTTCTACACATCCCTGGAGACTATGAGCATGGGTTGTGGTGCAGTAGTGGCTGGGCAGGACCAGAAGTGTCCATTTCTGACTTGGAAGCAAAAGGAACCCAAGGCTTAGGGCAGAAAGGGGGCTCCAGCTCCATACCATTCCCAGTGCCAGCTTCCCATGGCAGAAACAGGAAGGAATGTCTGGCAACCCACCAAGGGTCAGACTCCATGTCAGCCCTAGCAGAAGCTGCCTAACCCTGGCTGTTCCAATGACAATTAGACACTCTTGGGAAGGTGGAGCCCTTTGTGGGAGCTCAGGATGGGTGTCCTGGAAGTGCCACTTAAAGACCACTGAGGCCTCTCAAAATCCCTGTGTTAGAGCTGCAGCTCTCCATGTGGGCTGCAGTACAGTCACCTATGGAGCTTTAGGACAAGCCCAGGGCTCAGCTGCCCAGACCAGTGCCTTGAGAACTTTCGCAGCAGGGATAGCTGGCTTGGAGAAGCGTGCCTGGGAGATCACGTGGCACTGCCTGGGTGGGTCCTCGGCTGACAGAGGTGAGGGTAGGGCTCATGGGGACTTGGTAATGCTGTGAATTATGTGTGTGTGGCAGGAAGGTGCCACAATGCCAAGGCTCCACGTCTTGGAAATTCCATGAGGTCCTCATGAGGATGAACTAAACACCAAGTGCAGTCCTCAAAGGAGTAACAAAAGAAATACCCACACAAGGAACTCTTTGAAACTGAGTCTGGAAGAAGGGCTTGCCTGTTGCACTTCAGGAGAATTTGCTGAAAATAACTTTGCTTCCCATTTCATTCTCTTCGCTTGTTCTAAACATCACCTCCTCCCCATTCCTGTAATTTGCATCATTCTGGGCTCCTTACTCTTGTTGCATCTGTTTTTACATTTTATGGATACCTGGATTTGATTTACTGAAGAGCATATATGGCTTAATTTTGTATTTGTGGTAGTCATTTATTACATTTGCCCCCATTTTATCAAATGACAGTTTTTTTCTCGTATTTATTTTTAATATGTTAAAGATTTTGTATCCAGTTTATCTAAAACTCCTTGCTTAAAATGAGTTTAATTCTAGTAATACATACATATTTATCTCTGGATTGTTTTATACTTCGATGTTAAATGTTTTTCTCCAATATACGACTGCATGGATAAGACTTTTTAAAAGATACAATAAAATCTGATCTCTCTGTCTCACTCGATCATGTGGCTAAACGAGTCAATCCTTCCATCAAATAGAAATATCCGGTATCACTTAATCTGATTAATAAGAACATCCAGTGTGCACATGCACCCACGATGAGAAGACCAAAAAAGCAGCCAAAAAAGAGAGAATCCCATGATTTCTGTGTAAACTCTTACAGATACTATAAATATTTTTTGCTAGAAAGAGTATTTTAAACAAAAGGTCTTCAGGCAAGTGTATTAAAATTGCCTTGGGTACGAGGGGCCCTATCACTTGCAAAACTTGGCAAATTGGATAAATAGTGATTAAAAATACAAATTACACAGAAAACTCTTTTAATAAATTGTTTTAATTAAACTAAGTAAGTAAGTAATTTGAGATGTAGTTTCATTTTTGTTGCCCATGCCGGAGTGCAATGGCACGATCTTGGCTCACCACGACCTCCGCCTCTGGGGTTCAAGCGATTCTCCTGCATCAGCCCCCGAATAGATGGGATTACAAGCATGTGCCACCAGGCCCTGCTACTTTTGTATTTTTAGTAGAGAAGGGTTTCTCCACGTTGGTCAGGCTGGTCTCAAACTCCCGACCCCAGGTGATCCACCCGCCTCGTGCTCTCAAAGTGCTGAGATTACAAGCGTGAGCCAGAGCGCCCAGCGGAATAAATTGATCTTTTAAAAAAATCTTAATTGAGGTTCTCTAAGGGAGCCTTTTAGGCAACATGCCCGCTAGGTGTACTGATTGGTAGAGGAGCTAAAGTCAGGCGAAACGATGTGGCTCCTCCATCCCCCCTGCTGGGAGCATCCTAGAGAGACAGCCTGGAACCCCGCGAGGCCCCCAGGTCCAGGGAGCAGCCATGGCGTTCAGTCCCTCGGTCCTACCCTGACCTCGAAGCCCGCGCCAGGCACTCGCGGGCCCTCACTTCCTCTTCTTCCAGGGCGGCAGGATCCTCTCCTGCGCCTTGACGTGGCGCTTCTCCTTGGCCTCCTTGTAACTCCACTTGAGGGAGCCGCAGGTGACCGCTGTGCTTGGTGCTGCCCTTCCGCGCCGGCCGCGGGTACTAGAAGGTGGGCGCGGGCGCCTTGCTGTCGCCGACCCCGGGCACAACCACGCCAGGCCACACGCTCCTCTGTTGCATGAGCTGCAGGAGCAGGAAGCTGGCCTTCCGCGAGGCGGGCGCGGCGGGGCACCAGGACCCCGGCAGCACTGCAGGTCGGAGTCCTGCTCTCAGGGAGCGGTCCCGCGAGCCCACGGCCGCCCGGACGAGCCTCCTACGCTGTCCTTGGCCGTCCCCTTCGCTCGCCTCCTGCACCTGCATCCCCTCTCCCCGCGCCGCCAGGATTTCCTGCACCGCCAGCCGTCTCTTCCCCACGCACGGAGTGCTCTCGGAGCACACGGTCTGGCACGCTATGGCCACCGCAGGGCTGTTAGAGGCTCGTGGTCATCCCGACCATGTGATCCAGGGCGCCCCGGTCCTCCGGACCCCGCACGGAGCGCGGCGTCAGCGCGGACACCTCCAGTACGTGAGCATCTGGAGGCGGTTCTTGGAGCCCTAGGGCTTCTGCGCCCTCTCTGGGAGTGGAGGCAGCTCAAGCTGGTACTTTTCCCTGAACCGCTCCCAGTAGGGGCGCTCCAGGAGCCACTGCATAAGGCGGACGTGTAAGTGCTCACTCCTGTGGCAGCATCCCATGGCGGGGGCCCTCGCGTGGACACCCGCCCCTGCTAGCTAAGGGGTTGGATGCGATCCGTTCGACCCTCCCTGGCCCCTTTCATCAGGGCGGTGAACGCGAACGCGTCTTTCCTTTCCAGGTCAAGACCCGGGACATAAGTTCAACAAGTAGTTGGTGATGATAGTGTGCCCTGATAGGGACCGAACGGCCTCTTTAGTAAAACAGCGCGGGGAAGTCCTGAACAGATGCTCAGCAGCTTTCCTCATTTTCTTTTTAATTCCGTGATGCCTCTGTGTCAGTCTGACAACATCTCTCCTGGGGTCTGTGACTCTGCTGGTCTTCAGTGCCTACTGAGAGGGGTCGCTGACCGTCATCAGACATGAAAACTTCAAAGCCCTCCATCCTCAGTGTGGGGTCCCTGGGCCAGCTGCATCAGCCTCACCAGGAAACCTGTTGATCTGCTCATTCTTGGGCCCCACCCCAGGCCTATTCAAAGAAAGACTCCAGGGGCAGGACCTGGTAGTCTGTTTCCACCAGATCTAGGCTAAAACTGAGATGAACCAGCCCAGGTGTTGCTGATGCAGGAAGCACCAGGCTGAGAGCTGTGCCCATGGGGCCAAGGACAGCCGCTGCCTGTGCAGCTGTGATTAGGGCTGTATTCCCCTCCCTGTCCTACCAGTTGATGTCAATGTGGGGGCACTCAGCTAAGGCCACCAGGGTATATCCACAAAGCCATGGTAGCGGGCGACAGTACCGCCGATCCAGCCATTGTGGTCAGTCTCCTGCGCTTCCTTGACGTTCAGCCCCCGCCGCACCAGCGTCCTCAGCAGCCCCATGCCTCAGGGACGCTCTCCTGGCCCTCGAGGCCCTGCTCCTCCTTCTCCTCTAAAGGGTAGAAAGAGTTGTCCAAGGCGATGCTGCGTGTATTAGGCGGACTCAAGAAGTCCTGGAACCCTTCATAATAAGCGCGGTCCTCCTCGACCTGCGCTCCCCGGGGTGGGGACTGCGGTGGCGGGATCATGCAGTGCGCCCCGCCGCCCTCCCACCCAGTCCCAGTCAGAAGCACCATGCTGGCGACTGGAGGCGCGGGCAGAGGGCCCGGGGGGCGGCCAAGGGAGTGAGGCGTGGGGCAAGTGCCAAGGTCCCTACTTCTCGCTTCTGCGTCACCAGAGAAGCCATAGCTCCCGCGCTCCACCTCGGCAGAAAACTGCCTTCTTTTACATTATTAAGTTTCATTTTAATTTTTTTGGACATTGATAAAATCACTTTCTGATTTTTGAATAATTTTCAAATTTACCCTTTTAAATTTTTTTTACAATTTATTTTAATGCTTTTATTCTTTTGTGAATTATAATTATTGTAATTTATATCTTCAATTATTATGGAAGAATTTTATAAAAGTCTTTTTCACATAATAAAGTCTAATATATGAACTATTATTCTCTCTATCTCAAAAATGAACTTTAATTAAAGTTTTAGAACACTTTATGTTTTGAGACTTTTGTTATTTATGTAACGTTATAACTACTATTCTTCACTCTTCTAGTGAATTTTTAATGTCATTCAAAGGGTATATCTTGATTTACTAATAATTAAACATATTTCTCAAAACTATTCTTTTAAGATATTTAGAATTTCACCTTCCACTGGCATGTTAAGTATGTTCTCCTTCCCTTTTAATGAATATTTTCCCTCCAAGGCCCCATGTTATACTCCGTATTCACCCTCCATTCAAGATGTGAGTTTTTTTATTATTTATCTTTTGAGACAGAGTCTCACTAAGTCTGTCACCCACGCTAGACTGCAGTGGCACGATCTTGGCTCACTGCAATCTTTGCCTCCCGGATTCAAGTGATTCTCCTGCTTCAGCCTCCTGAGTAGCTGGGATTGTAGGTGTGCGCCACCATACCCCACTAATTTTTGTATTTTAAGTAGAGACAAAGTTTTTCCATGTTGGCCAGGCCAGTCTTGAATTCCTGACCTCAAGTGATCTGTCTGCCTAGGCCTCCCAAAATGCTTGGTTTACAAAAACAGCAATTAAATGCTAGATTGATGACTGGGAACTTGTCTAGAGTCTCCAATGATTATTCTCCCTATAATAAGGCAGAAAGCCTTCCTCAGAATTATCTGGACTGACATCACTCATTGTCCAGACCTGTTAACAGACTCCTGCAACCCAGTGCTGTGAGTTTCGAATGTGCTTCTCCAATAATGCAGTAGAAGGCCTGAGTTTCCCCATAATAGTATCCTTGAATGCCTGGAGGCTTTTAAGGCACACGAATGTATTGATCCTATGAAGTTTATGTTTTGTAAAAATCTCAGACTAGGTGAGGTGTTCGGACAAATTAAGATTCAGGGTGATATCCACCATTGAGACAGAAAATCAGTCTAAAAAATTATAACCTCAAAGTCCAGAATGAGAAAAAAAGCTTTCCTTAGACCCTCCTTATAATTGTCTTTTTATATATAGATGTAAGTACTAAAGGACAAGCTCTGCCTGATGTAGCTGGCCTAGATATATACAGATTTATTAATCGTAGAAGAAACAATTATAATTTTCAGGTAAAATGGCTACATAAAATATTTACTTGCTGTTTTTGAGACAGGTTCTCACTCTGTCACCCAGGCCCAGTGCAATGGCACAATCAGAGCTCACTGCAGCCTCAAAATTCTGGATTCAAGCAATCCTCCCAACTGAGCCTCCTGAGTAGCAGGGACAACAGGTGCACACCACCACTCAATGCTAATTTTCTTTTTATTTGTGGTAGAGATGTTGCCCAAGCTGAACTCAAACTCCTGACCTCAAGTGATTTTTCTGCCTTGGCCTCCCAAAGCACTGGGATTATAAGTATGGCCATATAACCAGCCTTAGATCAATTTTTTTTTTTTTTTTTTTTTTTGAGACGGAGTCTCGCTCTGTCGCCCAGGCTGGAGTGCAGTGGCGCGATCTCGGCTCACTGCAAGCTCCGCCTCCCGGGCTTACGCCATTCTCCTGCCTCAGCCTCCCGAGTAGCTGGGACTATAGGCGCCCGCCACCTCGCCCGGCTAGTTTTTTGTATTTTTTAGTAGAGACGGGGTTTCACCGTGTTCGCCAGGATGGTCTCGATCTCCTGACCTCGTGATCCGCCCGTCTCGGCCTCCCAAAGTGCTGGGATTACAGGCTTGAGCCACCGCGCCCGGCCAGATCAATTTTTTTTAATACCGATAGCTTCCCAACTAAAAATACTTTATTAGAATTCTCTTAATTCAGCAAAGCAATGTTATTACTGACCCAGTCTTCACTTATTTTCAGCTTATATGCAAGAACAGTCTCATTATTCTAAGCTTTGTACCTCTTCACCATCATTTTACATAGGAACCTTCCTCTTTCGATGGTTTATATTAAAAAACCCAAGACAACTGCAATCAATTCCATAAAAATTATGCTACAATGATTTTAAACCATAACATAATAGTATTATCTTTGATATGAATCTGAAAATCGATTTATTTCTTATCTTTTGATAGATATTCATTAGTATATTCTATCCTATTTTGTTACATTATGGAAAAGTATGTTAGAATAATATTTGTACATATTAACTCCTCTACTTATCCATTTATTCGTCTTATTTATGGTGTACTGTATTCTAAAAATTGCACTGGATAATGCTACTATCTTAACAAACAAGACAAATACTGCCTTTGCCCCCTTGGAATTTTCAATCTGGTAGTAATAAATATAAGAGTTTTCTGAATATTATAATCTGATATAATATACTCAGAGAGAATGTAATAACAGAGCAATGCAGCACTGAAAAACTGTTGCATGAGCTGAAATGTGATTAATAACTAGGACGTTGAGAAATAATAAAGTCTGTGAGGTCAACTTAACTTGGTCAGACTTAAAAAGAAAATAAGCACTCGTCTTTATTCTTTGTAA
>NW_020257504.1:0-4140 GCF_003255815.1 Theropithecus gelada
CTTTTCTTTTCTTTTCTTTTCTTTTCTTTTCTTTTCTTTTCTTTTCTTTTCTTTTCTTTTCTTTTCTTTTGAGACTGCATCTTGCCCTGTTGCACAGGCTGGAGTGCAGTGGCTCAGTCTTGGCTCACTGCAACCTCTGCCACCTGGGCTCAAGGGATCCTCCTACCTCAGTCCCCTGAGTAGCTGGGACTACAGGCGCCCGCCACTATGCCTAGCTAATTTTTGTATTTTTTGTAGAGACGGGGTTTCACCATGACCACCATGGCCAGGCTGGTCCCGAACTCCTGACCTCAGGTGATCCACCTGCCTTGGTCTCCCAAAGTGCTGAGATTATAGGCATGAGCGACTGCGCCCGGCCAAGAACAGCTTTATTTAGACATAATTCATGTACTGCACGCTTCACCTGTTTAAAGCATGCAGTTCAAAGATTATTAGTATATTCACAGCATTAGACCACCATCACACAATCAGTTTCAGGACATTTTCATCCCCCAGAAAAAGCATCCTGCATCCCTTAACCCTCATTCCCATCTCCCCTCCCCCAGCCCCTGGTAGCCACAGACCCACTTCCTGGCTCTGTGGACTGGCCATTCTGCGCATTGCATGTAAATGGAATCGTGCATAGGTGGCCCTTGGTGGCTGGCTCCTTTTACTCCGTATCATGCCTTTTAGGGCCATCCACGCTGTAGGAGAGGATGTTTTAATGCCATGTGGGGCACATATCAGACAGCCCCTTGGGATCCACCGCCTGCCAATTCATGTCCCCCCACGGGACCTTTAGTGTCCCCAGGGAGTGCTGCTTGGCGGGTCCCCAGGGAGGGTCCTGGCGGGCAGCACAGTGGGCATCAACACGGAGTGGTTTCTCCCCCCACACTGCATCTGTGTTCTGTGGCACCACTGTTACTTGCAGTAATAAATGTCACCTAGAGAGACGACAGGACAGGGTGCTGACAGGTGTGAAAACTCAGGGGAGAAACCCAGGTTCTGGTGTGGCCAGCTGGGGCCCTGGCGACACTCCCTAATCTCCAACATTGACAGGCTCCTGGCCGACTGGGTTTCTTCCCAGTGGAAATGCCGGGCAGCTCCTGGTCACCGCAGGGCACGGGTCCCACTTCTTGCCTATCTCCCGCCGTGAGGCAAATCCCCTGTGACCTCCACTCCTGGCAGTGAGGTGAGTCGCATTGATGCAGTGACGACCTCTGTGCCTGGCCCTCGCCATCCCCACGCTGAGATAGCCCCAGGGCTGAGCACATCTCTGCCTCCAGGAAGCCTTGTCAACATCCTCCCCCGACAAAGGACAAGACCTTGCTGAGCCTTGCTCTTCTCTACAGCAATGACTGGAGCAGCCACAGGTTGGCAATTCTGTCTAGTCACATCGCTGTTGCCCGGCTGCTTCTAGGTGTGGAGCCTTCAAATTGGGTTAAAATGAAATGCTCTTAGCAGATTTTATTTTTATTTTTATTTTTATTTTTTTGAGATAGAGTCCCTCTCTGCCACCCGGCTGGAATGCAGTGGCGCAATCTCGGCTCACTGCACCTTCCGCCTCCTAGGTTCAAGTGATTCTCGTGCCTCAGCCTCCTGAGTAGCTGGAATTATAGGCACCCATCACCACGCCCGGCTAATTTTTGTATTTTTCGTAGACATGGGGTTTCGCCATGTGGGCCAGGCTGGTCTCGAACTCCTGACCTCAAGAGATCCAACTGTGTCGGCCTCCCAAAGTGCTGGGATTACAGGCGTGAGCCACCACGCTGGACCTAGTAGATTTTGTTGTAAGAAAGCAGTGCTACATTTTGTTATTGTTTTTGTTTTAACTTTTATTTTAGGTTCAAGGGTACACGGCAGGTTTGTTACGTAGGTAAACTTGTGTCCTGGGGGTTTGTTGTACAGACTATTTCATCACTCAGGTACTAAGCCTAGTACCCATAATTATTTTTTGTGATTGTCTTCCTCCTCTTATCCTTGACCTTCCGGTAGGCCCCAGAGTGTGTTGTGCCCCTCTATTGTCCATGTGTTCTCATCATTTAGCTCCCACTTATAAGTGAGAACATGCAGTATTTGATTTTCTGTTCCTGGGTTAGTTTGCTAAGGATAATGGCTTCCAGCCCCATCCATGTTCCTGCAAGGGACAGGATCTCATTCTTTTTTATGGCTGTATAGTATTCCATGATATATATGTATGATTTTCTTTATCCATTCTATCATTGATGGGCATTTAGGTTGATTCCATGTCTTTGCTATTGTGACTAGTGCTGTGATGAACATATGTGTGTGTGAATCTTTATGGTGGAACGATTGATATTCCTTTGGGTACATACTCAGTAATGGGATTGCTGGGTCGAATGGTCATTCTGTTCTTAGCTCTTTGAGGAGTCACCACACGACTTTCCACACTGGTTGAACCCTCACGGGCAGTGTTTAAACCTTCCCTTTTCTCTGCAACCTTGCCAGCATCTGTTATTTATTTATTTTTTTCACTTTTAAGTAACAGCCATTCTGACAGTGCTAAATTTTGTAAATAAATGTTGGATGAATATGCGGGTATATGAATGCCTTTTGGGCTTTCCTTTCTTGCTGTCTTCTTTTCTTTCTTTCTTTTTTTTTTTTTTTTGAGACAGAGGCTCACTCTGTCACCCAGGCTGGAGTGCAACGGCACGTTCTAGGCTCACTGCAGCCTCCATCTCTTGGGTTCAAGTGATTCTCCTGCCTCAGCCTCCCGAATAGCTGGGATTACAGGTGCCCACCATGCCCAGCTAACTTTTGTATTTTTAGTAGAGACGGGGTTTCACCATGTTGGCCAGGCTGGTCTGGAACTCCTGACCTCAGGTGATCCACTCACCTCGGCCTCCCAAAGTGCTGGGATTACAGGTGTGAGCCACTGTGCCTGGCCTTTCTTGCTATTTTCTAATTTTTCGTACTGTGGTCAGTGAGCATGGCTCTCATGATGGTCATTTTATTAGGTGTAGTTGAAGTTTCCTTTCTGTTCTAATGTGGTCAATCTTTGAAAATGTTCCGTGTGTGTGTGTGTGTGTGTGTGTGTCTTAGACAATAACCACCCCAACCCAATGAAGGGTAGGGTTCAAATCCTTAAGGCTCTTATTTTTCTGTGTATTTGTCTATCAGATGCTGAGAGATGTGACAAAGTTCCTTACATATAACTGAACTGTAACTAAAGCTGAGGGACTGCAAGGAAAAACGGCCAGTCCCTGCAAAGCTATTCTGCTGAGTATAGCGAGATTAATCTGGAAATTTTATTCCCTAAGGACATTAATATGATGGCTTCCTTTCTTTGTTAAGACCTACACTAGGCCCAGCATGTGGTCAATTAAAAACTATTAGTACACTTACTTTTTTTCAGAGCAGTTTTATGTTTACAGAAAAATTGATCAGAAAGTACAGGGAGTTCCCAGGCGGGACTCCTCACTGCCTCCCACTTTCCCCTATTATTAACATTCTGTGTTAGTTTGTTACATTTGTTACAATGTGTGAACCAGCATCGATACATGATATTTATTTATTTATTTATTTATTTATTTATTTATTTATTTAGAGACAGAGTTTTGCTCTTGTGACCCAGGCTGGCGTGCAACGGCACCATCTCGGCTTACCGCAACCTCTGTCTCCCGGGTTCAAGCAATTCTCCTGCTTCAGGCTCCCGAGTAGCTGAGATTACAGGTGCCTGCCACCATGCCCGGCTAATTTTGTGTTTTTAGTAGAGACGGAGTTTCACTGTGTTAGCCAGGATGGTCTCGATCTCCTGACCTTGTGATCCGCCTGCCTCAGGCTCCCAAAGTGCTGGGATTACAGGCATGAGCCACCGCACCCGGCCCAACCAGCGAAAGTTCTTAGTAAGATGGAAGATTTAAAACCAAAGACACCAAGAACTAAACAAAACGTAAATGGAAAAATGTCCCAGTGGAAAAAATGAAAAAATGTCACCCAAGCTCACGGAGCTTGCAGTGAGCTGAGATGGCGCCACCGCACTCCAGCCTGGGCGAGAGTGTGAGACTCCGTCTCAAAAAAAAAAAGGAACTTTCTCTGGTTCTATGGTCATTTTTTCTTTCTTTTATGCCTTCATTTAAATTGCTTGGATATTGAATAGTTTTTTTTTTTTTTTTTTTTTTTTTTTTTTTTTTTTTTTTT
>NW_020257504.1:4240-35731 GCF_003255815.1 Theropithecus gelada
TTTTTTTTTTGAGACGGAGTCTCGCTCTGTCGCCCAGGCTGGAGTGCTGTGGCCGGATCTCAGCTCACTGCAAGCTCCGCCTCCCGGGTTCCCGCCATTCTCCTGCCTCAGCCTCCCGAGTAGCTGGGACTACAGGCGCCCGCCACCTCGCCCGGCTAGTTTTTTGTATTTTTTAGTAGAGACGGGGTTTCACCGTGTTAGCCAGGATGGTCTCGATCTCCTGACCTCGTGATCCGCCCGTCTCGGCCTCCCAAAGTGCTGGGATTACAGGCTTGAGCCACCGCGCCCGGCCGAATAGTTTTAATTATTCCGTTTCCCCCTCTGCTGGCTTGCAAGAAGGACATTGTTATACTGTTTTTTAGTTGCTACCAGACATCCCAACACACAGACTTGGTGTCTTAAGTTCTTCTATTAATCAACACTTTTGTTCTTTTTTTTACTAATGCGAGAGACTTAGAACTCTTCATATAGGGTTGGAGGGCAAATGAGATTGTAAAAGTCAGGTGGGCACGGTGGCTCACACCTGTAATCCCAGGACTTTGGGAGGCCGAATTTGGGTGAATCATTTGAGGTCAGGAGTTCAAGACCAGCCTGGCCAACATGGTGAAACCCCGTCTCTACTAAAAATACAAAATTAGCTGGGCATGGTGGCGGGCACCTGTAACCAGCTACTTGGGAGGCTGAGGCACCAGAATCACTTGAACCTGAGAGCAGAGGTTGCAGTGAGCTGAGATCTCGCCACTGCACTCCAGCCTGGGCAACAGAGAGAAACTCCATCTCAAAAAAAAAAAAAAGAAAAAGAAAAAAAAAAAGGAAGTCAAATACTTGACAACAATGACATACATTTTATTTATGTATTTATTTATGTAGTTATTTATTTATTATTTCTTCGAGATAGAGTCTCACTGTGTTGCCCAGACTGGAGTGCAGTGGTGCGATCTCGGCTCACTGCAATCTATGCCTCCTAGGCTCAAGCAATTATCTTGTCTCAGTCTCCTGAGTAGCTGGGATTACAGGCGCATGACACTACTGCCTGGCTAATTTTTGTATTTTTAGTAGAGACAGCATTTTGCCATGTTGGCTAGGCTGGTCTTGAACTCCTGACCTCAAATGATCTGTCTGCCTTGGCCTCCCAAAATGCTGGGATTACAGGTGTGAGCCTTGGCGCCTGGCCAATGACATATGTTTTAAATCCACCAAGATGTTACTGTTGTTTTGTCCAATAATATGAATTTGTATGTACCCACATCTTTACCATTTTTCTTGTTCTTTGGTCCTTTTTGTTTTGTTTTTTTGAGACGGAGTCTCGCTCTGTCGCCCAGGCTGGAGTGCAGTGGCGCGATCTTGGCTCACTGCAACCTCCACCCCTCCAGGTTTAAGCAATTCTCTGCCTAAGCTGGGATTACAGGTGCGTGCCACCATGCCCAGCTAATTTTTTTGTATTTTTAGTAGAGACGGGGTTTCACCATTTTGGCCAGGCTGGTCTTGAACTCCTGACCTCGTGATCCACCTGCCTCGGCCTCCTAAAGTGCTGGGATTACAGGCGTGAGCCACTGCACCCGGCCATTAGTTCTCTGCTTCTTAAATCTCGATGCTTTGATCTTGCATAATCTCCCTTCTGCCTTGAGAGCACCTTTCGTATTTCCTTTGCTGAGAAAATGATGGTGACAAATTCTCTCAGTTTTTCTTGGTCTGAAAATGTTTTTTATTTTTCCTTCATTCTTGAAGGATATTTTTGGTGGACATTAAATTGAGTCTTACTTTCGTTTAGATTTTAAAGATATTCTATTGTCTTCTGGCTTTGTTGTTTTCCACTGAGAAGTCAGAATACCTTCAAAATATTATCAATTGGACTGAGCTGACTTTTTCTTAAATAAACTTTTTTATTATAGAAAATTTTTGTCTACATAGAATTAGATAGAATAGTAAAAGGAGCTCTCAAACCCATCAGCCCACAGCCCACTGGTCCTCTAGCCCCCTATTCATTTTTTTTTTCTTTTTGAGACAGGGTCTCACTCTGTCTCCCAGGCTGAAATGCAGTGGCACAATCATGGCTCACTGCAGCCCCGACCTCCTGGGCTCAGGTGATCCTCCCACCTCTACCTCCCTAGTATCTGGGACAACAGGTGTCACCACATCAGGCTAATTATTTTTTCATATTTTTTGTAGAGATGGGTTCATTCTATGTTGCCCAGGCTGGTCTTGAACTCCTGGGCTCAGGGGATCTGCCCACCTCAGCTTCCCAAAGTGCTGGGAATATAGGTGTGAACCACGGTGCCTGGCCTGTCATGTTCTTTCATCTGTAAATATTTCAGAATGGATCACAGAGTATAAGGACTTTTTTAAAAGCCTGCAGCCACAATACCATTAACATACCTAAAAATGAGCGATGAGTATGGATTTAATCATATTAAGGAATTACAATTCCTATTTCTATTGTCTCATGGTGCAAATTATTTCCAGTTTTTAAAAAAGATCAGGATCCAAATGAAGTACACACATTGTGATTGATTGACATTGTGATTGATTGACATTGTGATTGACTGACATTGATTGATTGACATGGTGATTGACTGACATTGTGATTGACTGACATTGTGATTGACATTGTGACTGATTGACATTGTGATTGATTGACATGATTGTTTGACATTGTGATGGATTGACATTGTGATTGACGTGATTGACGTGATTGACGTGATTGATTGACATTGTGATTGACATTGCGATTGACTGACGTGATTGATTGACATTGTGATTGATTGACATTGTGATCAACTGCTGTGTCTTTACGTTTTCCTTTCACTCTGTGGGTTCCCTGTCCACCTCGTTTTTCTGGAGATTTGTCAAGAGCTGGGTGGTTGTCTGGGGTTCCCTCTCCACCTCATTGGTTTTGTTTTTTTTTTTTTGGTTGGGGGGGGGATTTGTTGTTGAGAACCAGCTGGTTGTCCTGAACAGCTCTACCTCTTCTAGTTTTCCAGATTGAATCTCTGTGGTACACGGTAACTGTGGTTCTCTGGTTGCTTTTCATATTTTCTCTTTGGCTTTCAGCAGTTTTACTAAGATGTGCCAAGGTGTGTGTGTATTTACAAAATTAATAGATGATTTTTGAGCAGTTTTAGGTTAACAGAAGAGTTGAGCAGGAAGTTAGAGAGTTCTCACACACCCTATCACCTCCGCAGCTTTCCCCATTACTAACATCTTGCATTAGTGTGGCACTTTTGTTGTGATTGATGAGTCAGTATTGATACATTGCTACTAAGTACAGTCCGGAGTTTACACTGGGGTTCACTCTCTGTTGAACTCTAATGTATATATTTTTTTGACAATCGTATAATGTCCTGTATCCACCATTATAGTATCATACAAATAGTTTCACTGTCCTGAAAATCCTCTGCTCCTGGCCTGGATGAGGGAAGCTGAAATGGGGGAAGCCCAAAGCTGGGCGTCAGAGTCACTGTGCCTTGGTGAGTCAGCATGTTCACTGTAAGAAAACTGGCCATTGAAAGAGGGATTGCCCAGCGTTCTGAAGGGAACCATTGGCACCCGAACCAATGATGGCCGAAATAGCCAGACAAGCCCAGGAGTGACAGGTCTGAGACCTGCCACGGTTCCCAGAATTGGACAACTAGCCGTATCTTTGGAGGAGCCTCGGGTAACCCTGGACATGGCCAGTAAGAATATTAACTTCCTTCTAGAATGCTTACTCTGTTTTGACCCATTATAATGGGCCTCTGTCACCCCAAAACTGTATGGTCAGGGAGACAGACGGGCAAGCCCACGGATGCCATTTTCCCTGTCCCCTAAGTTGCTCTTCAGAGACTGGTTTTCCCACATACCTTTCTTATCATGCCTGGATGCCTCAGGGCTGTTGCAGCAACTGCTCTTTTAGGAGATGAAGCCAATAAACTGGCTTTAGGATGACATCTGGGGATTTTAACCCCACACCAAGTACGAGGAGTCCTAGAAGCTGAACGACACCGGTGGACGACAGGGGACGCACATTGACATATCAGGCTTTGTTGCTAGACGCTCTGGATATAACACTTAAAGTGTGCCAGACGCTGAACCCAGCTACCTAGTTGCCTGGACCCACAGGGCACCCTAGATCATTCCTGCGTACAAGATATGAAGCAAGCTTACTCCAGCTGTCTGGATTTAAAAGACGAGCCTCTAGATAATCCCGAGGCAGAATGGTTTACAGGTGGAGGTAGCTTTGTGCACCAAAAAACAGGAAAGCTATGTATGCTGTTGTCAGTCAACACGAGGTGATTGACTCTCAGGCCTTGCCAGCTTCTACCTCAGCTCAAAAGGCAGAATTATTAGCTCTTATCAGAGCCCTGCCATTGGGAAAGGACTTAAGAGTCAACATTTACACCGATTCGAAGTACATGCCTTTCTGGTGCTTCGTGCTCGTGCTGCTATGTGGAAGGGACAAGGAGTCCTAACTGCTAAGGGTTCCCCTATAAAACATCATTCAGAAATTCTGAACCTATTAGATGCCATTTTGCTGCCCAACGAAGTAGCTGTAATGCAGTGCAGAGTACACCAAAGAGGAGATGCTAGTGTGGCTGAGGGAAGCTCCTTTGCAGATACAGCCACTAAGGCCATAGCGTCACTAAGGCCACAGCGTGGTTAAGGCCACAGCATCACTAAGGCCACAGCGTCACTAAGGCCACAGTCGCTGAGGCCATAGCGTGGTTAAGGCCACAGCGTCACTAAGGCCACAGCATGTTAAGGCCACAGTCGCTGAGGCCACAGCGTGGTTAAGGCCACAGTGTCGCTAAGGCCACAGCGTTAAAGGAGCCACTTGGACCTGTCGGCATGTCAGTGCCCTCAGCCACGGCAATGACAGAACCTAGGTATACTAAAGAGGAACAAGAATGGGCTGAAGGCCAGGGTTTAATTCAGGATCCTTCTGGCTGGCTTATCAATGACAACAAACTGTTAATACCAGGTGCTAATCTGTGGAAAATTGTTAAGCATTTGCATGACTCTACTCATTTGGGAAGAGATTCCCCGTTTCAATTAATGTCCCAGCTTTTTATAGGAAAAGGCTTACTTAAAACAGTAAAGCAGGTAACTCGGGCCTGTGAATTATGTACCTGGATTTATAGGAAAAGGCTTACATAAGACAGTAAGACAGGTAACTCGGGCCTGTGAATTATGTACCTGGATTTACAGGAAAAGGCTTACATAAGACAGTAAGACAGGTAACTCGGGCCTGTGAATTATGTACCTGGATTTACAAGAAAAGGCTTACATAAGACAGTAAGACAGGTAACTTGGGCCTGTGAATTATGTACCTGGAAAAACCCAAATGACCAATCTTTACCTCCTCCTCTAGTAAGGCCTGTTCAGCACAGGGGAACATCCCCTGGTGAAGACTGGCAAACAGATGATACTCAGATGCCCCCATGTAAAGTGTTTAAATATGTATTAGTATTCATTGACACTTTTACCAGTTGGATCGAGGCTTTTCCTGCCCAGTTTGAAAAGGCAACTGAGGTTTCTAAACTCCTCCTAAAGGAAATAATTCCTAGATCTGGGCTGCCTAAGAGCTTACAGAGCGATGATGGCCCACCTTTCACAGCGACAGTTACCCAAAATGTGTCTTCAGCCCTAGGAATTCGGTACCGCCTTGACTCGTGTGGAGGCCAGTCTTCGGGGAAAGTAGAAAGAGCTAATCAAACTCTAAAAAGGACTCTTGCTAAACTATGCCAAGAGACATCAGAAACCTGGCCATCTTTATTACCTGTAGCCTTATTACAGGTTCGAATGGCCCCTAAGGGAAATCCGCAGCTCAGCCCTTTTGAAATAATGTATGGAAGGCCTTTCTTAAGTATAGGCCTCCTAATAGCCATATATACTTTCAAGCTACAGAATTATGTGATCAACTTAGGACAAGTGCAAAACACACTCCTTGAATATGGAAATCAGAGACTCCTTCCCCGCCCTGAGGAAGAGAATCTGGTTCCAACCCAGCCGGGAGACCGGGTCCTATTAAAAACCTGGAAGGATGGATCCTCAGCAGATAACAGAGTGGAAGGGACTCTCCTTAGTACCCCAACTGCAGTTAAACTTCTGGGAATAAACAGCTGGGTCCACTTATCTCAAATTCAACCTGTCTCTCCTAAAGTCCCACAGGCCAGCGGAACCCAAGAGACTGATCCTGTTTATTCCCGTGAGCCAGTCAGTGACCTCTGGTTCCTGTTCCGCAGAAATGAGAGGGATGGGTAGCACAAAGACCTGGACTGGCATTCTACTTTTAGGCACAAGTTGGAATCATGCAGAGAGTGACTTATTTACTGAGTGGGCACAGACTTTAGCTTCCCTACGTAATCACATAAACGGTTGGGTACGTGGAGAATGGCCACCTTCCTCCACCTCTGGGTTGCCCTGGCATAGTCAACCAGCCAACCTAAGTCTGTGGAGATTTTATGATGTTCCAGACCATTACCCAGGCTATGAAAGCTTTAGACGCTCACATGTCTGCCGTCGATGAGCTGTCAGTCAATCCTTTATTGGCTTGTTCCCAACAGCTGCCAGTTCTTGGAAAGCCTTTCTGTTTAGTTTACTTGGAATGATTTTACTTATTTTGCTTTGCTATTATAGAATATATTGCGGTTGTACTCTTTGTGTAGGAATGCATGACAAGTTCACTCAACATTTTCTTAAATTGGACACTTTTTTTTGTTTGTTTGAGACGGAGTCTTGCTCTGTAGCCCAGGCTGGAGTGCAGTGGCATGATCTCGGCTCACTGCAACCTCCACGTTCTGGGTTCAAGTGATTCTCCTGCCTCAGCCTCATGAGTAGCTGGGATTACAGGTGCACAACACCACGCCTAGCTAATTTTGTATTTTTAGTAAAGACGGGGTTTCTTCATGTTGGTCAGGTTGGTCTCGAACTCCTGACCTCAGGTGATCCACCCGCCTCAGCCTCCCAAAGTGCTGGGATTACAGGTGTGAGCCACCATGCCCGGCCTGTTTTTCCTTCTTAAATGAGATGAGAGGGATAGAGAATGGGGTTGTGTGTTTCCCTTCCCAACATAGAAGACTGGAGGGACCTGGAGTTGATACTTCCCTTCCTCCAGGTTGGTTAGACTCTGATTAAACTCTGGTAGGTTAAGCTGTGGTAAAATAGTTTCTGTTGAGGGCAGAGGAAGAACAGAATGCTCTGGCATATTTCCAATGTGCTACTTCTCCTCTCCCCTTGTCCAAAGCACAAGTGCATTTTTCTCTGGTGTTTACTTTGGGGATCTGGTGGAGTTTGTGCAGGTAAAACTCATAGAAATGTGGCCCCTACCCTAAGACTGGGCCCTGGAGTTTGCAACTGTCAAGCTTGGCCGCACAGCCTCCAGCAATCTGCCAGTGGCAGTTTAGGTTTTCCCAACCTGGCAGGCAGTGGTTCCCAGGGAAGTGTCTGCTCTGTGTAGTTGGGATTCTCTGCATCTGTCTGTCATCTCTGCAACTTTTTTGGGCAGCGGTTTGCCCTGAGACCTCGTCATCTGTTGAATATAAGAAACATTATTGACTTTCGGTTTGCTCACGTTTTATTATTATGAAAAAATTGATTGTTTCCAAGCTTCTCACACACTAGACTAGAAATTGATTAATTTTATTTATCCTTTTGGGGTTTGTGGGGTTCTTGAATTTGTGACTTGATGATTTTGATTACTTTTAGAAATTTCCTGGCTATTAACTCTGAAATATTGCTTCAATATCATGTTCTCTCATCTCCCCTCTGAGATCCAGTTATGAATATATTGGTCCTTCTTCCTCAATCCTTTGTGTATCTTAACCTGTCATCTGTATTTGCCATTTGTATTATCCATACTTCATTTCAGATATTTTCTACTGACCTATTTTCCACGTCACTAATTCTCTCTTCAGCTGAATTTGCTATTAAAGCCACTAAGTTTATAATTTAGGTGCTAGAATTTTCATTTGTTTTTTGTACATTTTTTTCTTTTTTCTTTTTGCTGAAATTCTAAATCCTGCTTGTATTTCTGCAAATGCTGTAAGCACAGTTATGTTCCAGTCCTTGTCTCGTGACTCCAGTGTCTCGACTGGTAGATCTGCTGCCTATGGTCTCTACTGCTTTCATTCTCGCTGATTTGTTTTTTCAATTGTCTAGAATTTTTATTGTGGACTGAACCTTGTATTTGTAAAATTATTTTGTAGAAATCGTTTGAGGTCTATTTTATTTTCCTCTAGAGAGGGTTTATGTTTGCATCTGTGAGACATGGGGGCACTAGGGGTCCTGGATCATCTTACCATGGTTTCAGGGATTGAAATCATTTCAAGATGATGACAGCTTAGGTTTTCCTATCCTGGCAGTGGTGCAAGAGGCCCTGCAGTTGCTGCAGGAGCTGGTCTCCTTCTATCCACCCTCATGTCTAGGTTATTTGTTGTCCCAACTCATAGTGGTGGGGGTGGGAAGGATGTTCACCAACTTCCCACTCTCAGGTGGGCCGAATCTCTCCCTGACTGGCTCCAGCAGGCTCTCAGAGCTCCTCACTGGGCTCTGAGCTATCTGAAGCAGCAAATGCTTTGGGGGAAAAGCGAGTGTCCGGAAGGCTCTTGTCTCTCTGGGTCTTTGTCTTTCCCAGGATTTTGTTATCATTCCAAGTAAATATTTTTAACATTTTGCTCAGCTTTTGTAGTCACCCTCAGAAAAAGGATGGATCCAGATTAACTAGTCTCTCATGACCAGAAACTGGAAGTCTGATGGTTGTTTTCAGTCTTGAACAACATTGGTTCTGCGGTGACCAGTTTAGAGTTCATGCAGTGGACCTTCCTCCCCCTTGTAAAATCATCACTATTTCAGCTAATACTTAGAGTGACCTCCTGGTGACTCATCCTCAGCCCCCTTTGCTGATTCTTCTTTTCCCCGACATTTTCATTCTGGAGGGCTTGGGATTCGGTCCTTTGACCTTTTTTCTTTTCTTTCTTTTTTTTGAGATGGAGTCTCGCTCTGTCGCCCAGGCTGGAGTGCAGTGGCCGGATCTCAGCTCACTGCAAGCTCCGCCTCCTGGGTTCACGCCATTCTCCTGCCTCAGCCTCCCGAGTAGCTGGGACTACAGGCGCCCGCCACCTCGCCCAGCTAGTTTTTTGTATTTTTTAGTAGAGACGGGGTTTCACCGTGTTAGCCACGATGGTCTCGATCTCCTGACCTCATGATCCACCTGCCTCGGCCTCCCAAAGTGCTGGGATTACAGGCATGAGCCACCACGCCTGGCCTTTGGCCTTTTTTCCAGCTGTGTCTGCCCTCTCAGGGATCTCAACCAATACCCTTCCCATGGCCTACCCAGACCCCAGACCTGAACTCCAGCGGGGCTCAGGATGTCAGATGTGTGAGGGCCGCCTCCAATGCAGCGTGTTCCAGATGGAGCTGCGGTCTCCCCCAGACCCGCCCACCCGCACCCCCAGATTCTGTTGATGGCAAATCATGCTTCCTCGAAACTCGCATCCTGTTGGTTCTCCCTCCCACGTTCATCTGGAATGCGGCCACTCCCCACCTCTCCCCGTGAGCCCTCAGTTAGCACAGCAGCTTCCTAATGGCTTCCACCCTCTTGTCATCCCCAGACCCTCCTTTTCACACAGCAGCTGCGTGGTCCTCCTCAGGCCAGGTCAGGTCACGCCTCTCCCGCTCAGAGTCCTGCCTCGGCCCCTCCCCTGTCATCAACGAAGACTAGACTGTGAGTGGCCCCATCTGCCTGCCGCCTCCTGAGCTCACAGCCTCTGAGGTCCTGGGTGGGAAATCCCAGCACACAGTCTGTGGACGCTGCACTGCAGGCGAGTGGGGTCTGTCTTTTCAAAGCTGATGCCCATGCCCAGAGAGGGTGTCTCCCGTGAGAGACGTGGCCTGGCAGTTGCTGCTCGGGGCCCTGGGTGCGGGTACACACCCGGCCCTCATTGAAGACAGGAGGCATCCCGCTGGGGGAGCCAGATGAGGCGTCCAGACCCACGTCACCTCCCTGTGCTCAGCCATGCTCAGTGAACGGCCTGGTGGGTTTCTGTGTGTGGAGAGCTGGGTGGGCTTCTAGGGTCTTGACTACGGGGCTGGATGTAGAGTATTCTAGAGAGGCTGGGGATGCGATGAGGCAGCTGCAGGTGGCCCCTCTTCGCCGCCTGAGGACGCGGGACCACACCAGGCTTTTCTGGGCAGGGTGCCCCTGGCTGTGTGGCAACAGACATACACAGAAATGCCACATGGGCTCCTGAGGCACCCTCATGTCTCCACCGGTGGGCGGTGTGGGAGAGGGGACCTGAGATTTTGCCTGGCTCCTTGCTCTTTGGGGGACGGGTGTGCCTCTGGGGTCCCAGCTGTGAACCGAGTTGTTTCACCTGGGGTGGGGTCGGGCCTGGCTCTGTCCTCGGGTCCTGGGCTTTCCTGGGCTCCCACTCACTGTCCTCGGGGCAGCTGGGCCTCCCCACATCCCTGGCATGCCGGGGCAGCCCTGCCACCTTCCTTTCTGCTACTCAAGCGAGAGCCTCGCTGCCACTCTGAGTGCCTCCGCTCACTCCCATCCAGTGCATTTGAAATCCCCGTGCTCCACCTTCCCCAGGCCCAGAGTCAGCCCCATCACAGGTCCCATCTGCACAGGGTTCCCTGCTCTCCCTGCTCTCCCTGCCTCCACCTTCCCCCGCCCTGCCCAGGCCTGCAGCTCCTCTCACCGGTGCTGGGCTGCTCCACCCCTGCGTCTGGGCTGCTGGGAACCCCGTGGCCATGACAGATGCAGCAGAGGGGTCACATCCTTTCTGGGTGTGGCGACCTCGGCTTCTGCTCACTCACTGCCTGGCACCTCCTGTCCAGCTTCTCCTGCAGCATGGAGAGAGGCCACATGGAGGGTGTGCCCAGCCCACAGCCCACCCCAGGTCCCCTGTGTATTAGTGACCCTGCTCGGACCTTCACCCAGCCCAGCCCCATGGGATGCAGCCACAAGGTCAACCCAGCCACACCTCAGGGAGCAGACACAGCCTCCCCAACCCTCTCCAATTCTGCACCCAAAGTTGTGGCTGTAAAGTGGGGATTGTTTTAAGCCACCAAGCTCTGGGGTGGTTTGCTCCAGGCAGCAGGTGACTGAGACACTGCCCCGTGGGTCTCCCCATTTCTGCACTCACTCCCCTATACAGGGGCTCCTGGATCATGTCCAATAAACCCAACGTTAGTTGAAAGCCTCGAGATGAAATGCACTCAGTGCACTCGGCCCCCTGAACATCATTACTTGGCCTCCCTGCCTTCACCACGTGCAGACACTGACGTCCGCACACTCGACAAAGTCCCCAAATCCCTTGCTCTGTTTCTAAGTCCTGGCCACCCCCACCCTGTGGCTGTGCTTCCTTGTCCTCCTCCTTGTCCACCTGTGTTCTCTCCAGGTGCCCTGAGTGGACCGGAGGGGCACAGGGCGGCCTGGCACCTACTGAGCCCTTGCTGGGGCCATGCTGTCCTGGGCCCCTGCTGGGCACGTTATGGGGACATGAGTGGGGGCTCAGTCTGGGCAGGAGGAGGGGAGGCCTGGGGAAATGGTCTGACTAGCTCTGCCCAGCCCCTCGGTGCTGTCTGGGGACAGGCTGGGGTCCAGGGCCTCCCCGGAGAATGGGACCAGTGTCTCCAGGGCGCCACGGGCTGGTCAGGGCGGCTGACCTGGGTATTTCTTCTTCTGGCCGCCGGGAGGCAGCAAGGCCCCAGGTTTTCATCTCAGTGGCCAAGTCTGGGCGAGGCTTTTGGGGGAGCACGGGTGCAGCGGCCAAGTATGTCTTTGGCCACTCTGGGGCCACACCATGGGTCCTGGGGTCCCTGAAGCAGCTGGAAGGCAGCCAGGAGGGCGCCAGAGCTGGGCTGTGCAGTGTGGGCTGGAAGAAGGAGGTGGTGCCTGGCGGTGATGGAGTGGGCCTTTCCTGTCCCCCAGGCTGGCAGCCCTGCCTCAGGAGAGCCTTCAGGGGACTGCAGAGGGGCCTCCCACTGTGAGAGAGGACGGCGAAGGACCAGAGTGTGGTTCATGTGGTGCCTGCTGGTGCAGGGCTGGGCTCTGCGCTGGCGGGGCTGGTGCAGGGCTGGGCTCCACAGTGACAGGGCTGGAAGGGATCTGTGCCCACAAGGCCACATCAGGCACAGGGGACCAGCCCCCAGGACAGAGGTCAAGGCCCAGAGTTTGTGGCCCACACTGGACCCCAACTCTCTCCTCACCCCAAAGTGAGTAAACCGTGGAACAGTCGTGGCGCCTGCCTCCTGCTGTGTGTTTAGGTGAATGAGATCAGGCCAGGTGCTCACCTGTGCATCCTCCTGCTGGGACCACAGCAGGTGCACCCACGGACCCCGGCCCCACTCCAGCCGCCTGTGTCCTCATGCTCTGTGGGCTGACCCTTTCCCCCTCCGGCCAGTGGAGGTGGGAAGGCTTTGAGGGCCCCTGAGCCCAGGTTCCCTCTCTGTGATCCTGAGTCCTGGCCACAGCACTACTTGGAACTTCTGACCGAGCCCTGCCGCCATAGCGCACGGTCTGTGGCGCAGGCACCTGACACTGCACCAGGGTGTGACATCCAGAGGCAGGCCATGCCCGGCTCCACACAGTGGCCCCACACTGGGTGCCCCCCCGCAGAGACAGCAGGCAGGACAGGCAGGCCATGCCACGGCTTCACACGGCGGCCCCGGACTGGAGTGCCCCCCACAAAAACAGTAGGCAGGAGGCCGTCCTTCAGGGCCACCACCGTGACCATGAGATGCACAGCCCTAGAGGGTCAATGGGTCCGTCTGAGCTGCCGGAGAGGTCCTCTGGGCTGAGCAGGGAGTGTGCAGGTGGTGGCCGACACCTGCTGCTGGCATTGATGTGTAAGCAGCTGAGCCCCGGGGCGTGGACTCCACCAGGGCCCTCACGGCCTGCGAGACTCAGAGTCGGGGACTGGGCGCTGCCATTGTGGTGGTTCTGCTGTCAGCCGCCGTCCCCGGCTCTGACCTGCAGAGTCTCACTGTCTCCTTTCGGCGTTTGCAGAGTTGGCGGGTGTGCCCTGGCCATGCTCGGCAAGGGTTCCTCCTGGATAAGGTGGAGCCTGATTTGGGGCGCACTGGCACCGCTGTGGCAATGATGCTGCGTCTTCCCATCTGGGAACAAGGCACCTTGCCATTGATTTAGGTCTTGAATTCTTCTCTTCAGTGGCTTGTGGTTTCGGAATACGGCTCTTCCACAAGGTTTGAGATTTTTCTATTTGTCCCACTTGTCCTTGCTGCCTCTTCTCTTGTGTCATTTGGGATTAACAGGCCTTTCACATGACTCCGCTTACCGTCACTACCCGCTTGTTAGACATTCCCCTTTGCTTTACTTCTTTCTTTCTTTTTTTATTTTTATTATTTTTGAGACAGAGTTTGGTCTGTCACTCAGGCTGGATTGCAGTGGCGCAGTCTCAGCTCACTGCAACCTCTGCCTCCTGGGTTAAAGCGATTCTCCTGCCTCAGGCTCCCGAGTAGCTGGGATTATAGGCGTGAGCCATCACGCCCGGCTAATTTTTGTATTTTTAGTAGAGATGGGGTTTCGCCATGTTGGCCAGGCTGGTCTTGAACTCCCCATCTCAGGTGATCTGACCGCCTCGGCCTCCCAAAGTGCTGGGATTACAGGCGTGAGCCACCGCGTCCGGCCTCTGGCTTACATCTTAGTGGCCGCCCCGTCAGGAGGTAACTTCTGGCACAAGCTTCCAGAGCATCGAGGCGGAGCTCTAAAGAGCACTGTGCGTTCGTAACAGTGTGTAAGATTCGCTCACCGCCCACCCGCTTGCCGCCCACCCGCTTGCCGCCCACCCACTTACCCGCTCACCCACTCCCACGCCACCCGCTCGCCCACTCCCGAGCCACCCGCTCGCCACCCACCCACCCACCCGCTCGCCCACTTCCACGCCACCCGCTCGCCGCCCACCCACTCACCCGCTCACCCACTCCCGCGCCACCCGCTCGCCCACTCCCACGCCAGCCGCTCGCCCACTCCCACGCCACCTGCTTACCCACTCCCGAGCCACCCGCTCGCCACTCACCCGCCCGCCCACCTGCCTGCTTGCCCTGTGTGCTATCGTTGCTAGACGTTTTACTAAATCCACATGTTATAAACCCCACAGTGTATTATGAATACGTTTGCTTTAACAGGTGATTATCTTTCAACATTTCAAAAGTAATAAAAACAGCATTTTTTTTAAAGAGACAGCTCTCACCATGTTGCTCAGCCTAAACTGAACTCCTGGGCTCAAATGATCCTCCCACCTCGGCCTCCCAAAGTGCTGGGATTACAGGTGTGGGCCACCGTGCCCAGCCAGTGAAACAGCATTTTTGTCTCCACATATTTTCCCTATCTAGCCACTTTCTTCGTCTGTGTAGACCCATCTGGTGTCATTTTCCTTCTGCCTGAATAACTTTGATGTTTCTTATACTGCATGTCTGCTGGTGATAAATTCTCTCGGCCTTTTGTTGAAACAAATCTTTATTTGCCTACATTTGTAAGGATATTTTTCCTGACGTAGTTTTAGCTTGACAGGTATTCTCTTCTTTCAGTCTTTTAAACGTGCCAATACGCCGTCCGTCTCCCAGCTCATGACGTTTCACACGATGTCGGCTGTAATTCCTGTCTCTCTGTGTTACATGCCTGTTTTCTTTGACTGCTTTTAAAAAGATTTTTCTCTGTCACTGGTTTTCTACAATTTTATTACAGTGGCCTTGCCATGGTTTCTTTCTGTTTATTCTGCTTGGAGTTCATTGAGCTTGTCTGGATTTTTGTCCAGTTGAAAAACTTTTTTAAAATTTTTTTCTTGAACCCTCCACCACATTAGCTTTCTGTAGCATATTGTTGATTTTTTTTTTTTGAGACGGAGTTCTGCTCTGTCTCCCAAGCTGGGATGCAGTGGTGTGATCTCAGCTCACTGCAGCCCTCACCTCCTGGTTTCAAGTGATTCTCCTGCCTCAGCCTCTTGAGTAGCTGGGGCTACAGGGACTGCCACTACACCTGGCTAATTTTTTTGTATTTTTAGTAGAGATGGGGTTTCGCCCTGTTGGCCAGCCTGATCTCGAACTCCTGACCTCAACTGATCTGCCCGCCTTGGCCTCCCGAAATGCTGGGATTACAGGCAGGGGGCAGCACGCCCAGCCATTGGTCTTCTAGTCCTTTTCCTCACTGGGCTTCATTTTGAATATTTGCTATGTCTTCAAATTCCTTAAACAATGTAATTTGATGTTATTCCTGTCTATCGTGTTTTCATTTCTGACGTATTTTTCACCTCTGAAATTGCATTTAGGTCCCTAAAGATCTTTCATTGCACTCTTCAACACGTTTATGTTTTCTTCCATGTCCTTGAAAATGTGGGGGCCTAGTTGTAACTGCGGCTTTAATGTCCTCGTCTGCTGATGCCATCGCCGCTCTCGTCTCTGGGTCTGTTTCTGTTGATTCTTCTTTCTCCTGATCCTGGGTCCCCCCTTCGTTGCATCCTTGGTAATTTTTGACTGCACGCGGCCTCCTGAATGTTACATTGTTGGGTGCTAGGTTTTGTTGTAAACCTTTAGAGAGTGTTGGGCTTAGTCCTGGTATGCAGTGAAGCTGCTGGGAACCCGATGACCCTTTCCAGGCTGGCCTTGGGTGCTGGCAGGCCGGATGCAGGTTATCTCAGTGCCATAGCAGCTCCCTTTGGAGGGCTCTCCCTGGTGACGCTCCCTCTTGGTGGGGATGCAGCTTATTCCTGGCCTGCGTGAGTTCCAGGTGCTGTCCCTGTTCTGTTCTCCAGGGCTGGGCTTTCTCCCATCTTGCAGTCTCACCCCAGGCATGTGCAAGTTGGCACCTGTCTAAGGCTTTCAGGGAGCCCTCTGTGGACCTCGGGGCTACCTCTCTGTGCAGCCCTCTGTCTCTGGTCCTCTGCACCATGGCTGTGCCTTCTGTCTCCTCAGCTCAGAGAGATGTCTGGGTTCTGTTCACAGCCCCCTCTGAGTTGCAGCATGGGAGGTGTCTTCAGGTGGTGAGCTGGGCAAGTGTGGGTGCCCCTCACTTGCTCTCTTAGGGGTCATGGTCCTGCACCCCAGACCCCAAGTCTGAAGGCTGCTGTCCGCGTGTGTGGACACAGTTTCTAGCTGTTTATGGGGGAGGAGTCCCTGTCCAAGACAGGTGCTGGACTCTGGCTGCATCTGTCCCTGTTCTCTCCACTGGCCGGGGACCGTGAGAGGCTCTGCTGGGGCCGGTGACGTTTACTGAGCAGTGGAGAGGACCGGCTCCGTCACGCCTCAGCTCTGTTCTAGCACGCAGCGGCCTCCTTCCCTCCTGTCCTATAGACGGGGACCTGGGCCTGGAGAGCACTACAGGCTGCCGGGTCACTCGGCCCTCTGAGGCAGAACCTGAGTTTGTGCTGCCGCCTGCCTGTCTGCAGAGCTTGGGAACTGGTGTGTGAGGTGGGGTGTCCAGAGTCCTGGGCGGTGGGTGCTGCACTCTCCTACATGCGGGAAGACCTCGGGGCACCAAGCGTGGGGCTCCCTGATGTCCACCTGGGCCCTGCCCATCCCCCACCCCATCACTGAGTGCAGAGTCTCCCTCTGGGTTCCCGGATGGTCCAGACGACGTGGGTGCAGGCGATGGGTCCCTCTGCAGTGCGGATGGCTCCAGAAGACGTGGGTGCAGGTGGGGAGGAGTGAGGGGAGCACGGAGCAGGGCCATGCTTTCTGAGCCCTGACTGGACACAGCACCGGATGGGGCGGAGACCCGGATGTTGAGCTGGGTCTCACCTACTTCTCCTTCCACACGTCCCAAGCTGCACAGGAGGCTGGCCCGGTCCTGAGGGCCCCCAGAAGCTGCCCGGGCCGTGTTGCTGTCTGACAGGGCATCCTGGCTGCAGTGGGGGGCCTGTGCGGCCTGCGGTGTCTGAGAAGGTGTGGATGCCTGGAGAAGCCCAAGGACGCAGAGACCGCACTGGGAGCAGAGTGAATGTGCCTGTTATTGATTTTCTCCACATGGCTCCCAGTTATTGCACACATGATTTTGTACTTGGCTGAGAGTAAATATTAATACATTGAAAATTAAAAAAGAGTTTTCAGCCCTTTAAACAATTGCTTATGGCACAATTAAAAGGCAAATGAATGATGTTTTTTAGGAGCAAGTTTATTGACCTGAGTCTTATTTGTGAGGGCTGGAGCTGAGGGAATGCCCCTCGAGGGGGCGCAGGGAGGGAAGCCATGTGGCACGGCCACTGTGCAGTGGGCATCTGCTATTTATCGAGGCAAGATAAGGGGGCGGGCTGCCCTGGTGCCCCTGCTCTAGACCCGCAAATACCAGGCGCAGCCCCTGACGAGAGACCCCAGCCCATCCACCGTTTCGATGTAAACCAGGTCTCCATGCGTCTCCCTTGTGGCTGCGGGGGATGGGGGAGGTCGATCAGCAGAGAGCGAGCCAGGTGGGTGGATGGGGTGTGGGCTGTGGCCACGTGCAGGACGCTCCCCTCTCCCTGGTGAATGGACCGTCACCTCTGCTTCCTGGCGCTGGCTCCTCATGTCTCACTTCTCTCCTGCTGTGACCTGCAGGGTCAGGACTGCACTGCCTTTCCTCTGAGCTGGGGTTCAGTCACTTGCAACTGAAGGATCCTGACTGAGCCCAACTAGTTAAAGTAGGAAAAGGGCCTCTGGAGTTTTCAGTTATAGGAACCGAGGACAGCTTCAGGCACAGTGGGGTCCAGGTGCCACTGCTGGCACAAAGCCTGAATCTCCTTCTGTCCCTCAGCTGTGATGTGTCCCGGGCTGACTTGACTCTAAGGCAGTGGAATCCTCAGAGTGGCAGGAGCTGCTGGCAGCCCCAGAGGAAAACAAGCACCTCTTCCCTCCAGCATCTGATCTCTCCTGGCCTGGAAATTCCGTCCCGAGGCTCCTTCCCCGGTCTCAGTCCTGGTGGTTTGAGTGGCTGATCAGAATCTCCCGCGCCACCCACAGGAGACCCAGCTGGGTCCGGCTGGTCAATGCCAAGCCCTGGACCTGTGTGGTGGCGCCCCCGAAGGCTGCTCAGAGCCGGACCCTGCAGATGGAACCTCTGTCTGTTGGTTCCCCTCTTCCCCCTTCACACCCTTTAGATGCTTCCTGCAAGTCTGGAGGGAGGCGCAGCCTGGCCCAGGGGAGGTTTGCGGGGTGAAGAGTCACTTAATCCGGGGTAGTTCCAGGAGGGCTTCCTGGAGGAGGCTACGTTTGGGTGGTGTCCTGAGGGAGCAGAAGTTGTCTTTCCAGGGGACCAGGTCCCAGGTAGAGGCTGTGAGCCGCCCACACACTCCTCACCCTATGCCTCTCCTTTCTGTCCCCTGCCACTCCCCAGACCAGAGCTGGGCAGATTCTTCCTGAGCACCTGGTCCAATCCGGCTGAGGCCGGACAGTGGCGTGGTTAACTTGGGGCTGCACGGGGGGCTCCTGGCATCTCAGGATCCCCAGCGTGGACCCCTCCCCTGCCTGCCTCCTTCACTCCTTGTTGCCTGCTCTGAAGGGAGGGATTTGGGCTTAGCATGTCCACCGATGCCGCTTCTTTTAACCGTCAATACGGTCGGCATCTGCCAACCTTTCCCACGGTGACCGGCCTCTCCTTGGGCCACTGTAGGCAGAGTGATGGGGTCCACTCGACAGTTGCTTTCGCTGTCAATCCAAGTTCTGCTTAATTAGGAGGAACAGCAGCGCGGCTGGGAAAACGAGGGTGTGTGTGTTTGAGCATCCATGAGGCCTTCCAACCTGAAACAGACGCGCCTGCAGCCTCAGAGCCTGGGGGGTTGCGCAGCCTCAGGCCCCAACCCGGCCCCACCCCCACAGCGCCGGGGTCTTGTGGTCACCCACCACGGTGGTACCACCTTGCGGTGACAGCACAGTACACGGGCTTCTCAGAGCCAGAGTTTTGAAATTAGGCAGATTTGAGTGATTTTTAAGAACGGGGTGGGAGATCAGAACTATTTCACATTTTCCAAATATGGTGAGGCTCTGAGTGATGTGAAAATTAGATGGTACAGCATAGCAATGTCAGTTATGTGAACAGCCGCCACTCTCATGCGGGCCAAAGTGGCTGATGGGAAGGACTGGATCTGTAGCTGCCACTTCGCTGCTCCCTGGCGGGGGCGGGGGTGGCCGCCCAGTCCACTCTGCAGGGCGGGAGCTGGGTTCCGCGAGCTCCTGGACACTGACCAGCCCATGTCGAGGTGGATCTGGGGTGTGGCGGACAGAGGGCTAGAGCCTCTGGGCCTCCTGTGGCAGGCAAACCCTCACTTCTCCGTAGCTGGAAGATCAGCAAGCGAGAGGTTTTACGAGGCTGTCAACGAGATTTCATCTTTGTTCTGATGCCGTGGTGCCTGCGTGATAATTTAAAACCACTGAGCCCGACATGCTCATGGGCCGGGCCTCGTTGTGAAGGCACAAGGCTCTGTCGCTTAATCATAATGGTGACTGGGAAGCTCTGATGCGATGAAGCTTCCCTTCTCCCTTATTCCTCTCAGAGGGGGCCTGTGAGGCCAAGAGCTTCACAGTCCCGCTGCCTTTGGGGACATCGTTATGGCTCCTGGTCTCTGCACCTCTGCTGTGAAGGGCTCCCTGGGAGAGCCATCCACCCCTGACTGGGCACTGGGAGTCTTGGGACCATCCTACTCCAGCTGTGTCTGCTCAGGGTGAACCCTGAGTGTTTTGTGCTGTGACTGGGAACCCGGGCGTTGGCAGGTGACGTGGTTCCGGCCACAGCTTCCCAGGTCCTTAGGAAGGTGGCTTCGGGGATGGTGTGTTGTAAATTGTCAGCGTCACCCCTGGGAAGGGCTCCAAAGCAGAAGGACGGGGGTGTCTGTCTCCAGGACCCAGATTGTCCTATCGGGAAGGGTTGAGTGAGGGTGGGGAGGGTCTCCTAGGGGGACACCAGAGCCCAGCCGGAAGGTGAGCAGAGCCTTCGCCGTGGGCGAGTTTTGTTCTGGCTGAGCAGTTTCTCTGCGGCCCAAGGGACCTGCACTGGTTTTTTGGGTTGGGTTAGGGGCAGAGAGGGGGAGTGATGGGGCTGTAGGGGGTGGAGATGGGACTTCGTTTCACTTAGTTTTATACCCTCCACGATGTTCTTTCCCATCAAGGACGGGAACACACCACCCACAAAATGACCTTGGAGAGATTTTTGTTATTTTTTAGATAGGAAAAACAAAAAAAACCCCAAGTAACCATTTGAGCTATTTTAACGGTGGAGGCAGCGAATCCTGGGGAAAGCCAGACTCTCAAGCCCCAGACGCCCCTGCCTGCTGAATTAGGTCCCCGCCCAGCGCTGGGACAGTCACAGGCTCTGGGATCCTGCGGGATTTGGAGGAAGCAGCTGTGCTGTGTCCAGGCTGACTCTGCCCACGCCCGGGTGGGAGATGCTGACTTCACACTCACCTCTGTGAAGATCACAGGATTTAAGCCATCAGCGTGGGACAGGCATCTGCTTGAAGGATGATTGCACCAACAAAGCCGCCTCCCTGAGCCATGCTTGACGTGAGGCTCCTCCTGCCTCTGAGCAAATGCTGGCTGCCCAGCCCGGGAGCTTCCGGAAGCTGTTTGCTTCCTGTGTGCAGGAGGAAATGTGTGTCTGCAGCCATGTGTGGGCCGCTGTCTCCTGCTGTATCCGGCCTTCCTCACGACGAGAGCTCTGTGCTCTGTGGGCTCTGGAAGGACGTTCCGGGCCTGGTGGGTCTTGAGAGCGTTGGGCAGCGGCCGCCCTGGGGGAAGGACCCTCACCAGGCTGGCCCGGGCAGAAGCGGGAAGGATACGTACGGCTCAGCTGCTGCCCAGCTCTGTGTGCCAAGTCCCTGCAGGGACCCTGGAAGCTGAGAGGGGCGGCTGGGTGGCCACGCAGCGGGGTGGGAGGTGAGGGGCCTGAGGAATGCATGAGGTGCCGCGTTCCCCGGGCAGCATGGCTCACATGCAGGGAGGCTCATTCATGCTCACTCAACATGGCCGTGTCAAGGCACCGGAGGACTCGTAGCACTGACACGTAGCCTGCGGCAAGAAGGACGGTGGGGTCCTGAGACCACCCAACACAGGGCCGCAGACTGGGGGCTTCGACAACGGAAATTCAGTCTCACTATGCTGGAGCCGGAAGTGGGAGACCTGGGTTTGCTGTGACCCTGGTGTTCCTTGGCTTGAGAAAGCATCACTTGGCCTCTGTCTTCATCTTCCCCTCACCTTCACATGCCTCTCCCGTGCGTGTCTGTGTCCACGTTTCCCCTAAGGGCACAGTCACATTGAATTAGGGCCCACCCTGCTCTAGCCTGACCTTGTCTTAACTAATGACCTCTGTAGTGACCTTCTTCCCAAATAAGGTCACATCTCAGGCACTGGGATGAGGCCTTCGACGCTGGAATTCTTAAGAGACTCAATTCTACCCGTAAGAGGGAAGCCTGAGCCGAGATGTGTCGTGGACGGGCTGGAGCTCTGTCCCCGCGGCCTCTCTCCTGCCTGGTGCCTCCATTTAAGGAGCAGCTTGAAGGAGCTGAGACCTCCAGGCCGAAACCCCACCTTGGGCATTGAGCCCTCCTGTCTTGGACACAGGCTTCCCCCCTGCTGCCGCCTCCCTCTCTGAACTCAGCCTGCTTCCCTGCGCCGAGCCTCACCTTTCCCTGCGCCGAGCCTCACCTTTGAGCGTCCGTCCTTCCCCAGCGCCGTGGAACCCTGCGCGGCTGGGGCAGCTCAGACAGCCGAGTGCAGGCAGTAGCAGGTCCCGGGGTCTGGTGTCTTGGGTGGGGGCTGGTGTCTTGGGTGGGGGCTGGTGTATTGGGTAGGGCCTGGCATCTGAGGCCCGCAGATCAGCCCTGCTAGCCCTGCCCTGTGCCCAGGCTGCCACCTTGCCTGGTTGGGGGCTGGTGGAGCAGGGAGCCTGGCGGGCTTCACTCTGGGCCTACCAGGAAGGTGGCACTAGGTTAACTTTTATGCCCCCGATCCCTTCCGTATGGAGGGGCAGGACCAGCTCAGAATTTTTTTTTTTTTTTTTTTTTGAGACGGAATCTCGCTCTGTTGCCCAGGCTGGAGTCAGTGGCGCGATCTCGGCTCACTGTAAGCTCCGCCTCCCGGGTTCACGCCATTCTCCTGCCTCAGCCTCCCTAGTAGCTGGGACTACAGGCGCCCGCCACCTCGCCCGGCTAGTTTTTTGTATTTTTTAGTAGAGACAGGGTTTCACAGCGTTAGCCAGGATGCCAGCTCAGAATTTTTACAGTACCATGCAAAATAAGAACATTGGGCTTCTTGCTTGAAAATGAAGAATTCTGGGACAGCAATGGTGGAGCATGAAGCCTTCTGAGCGCAGGCGCGGGGACACCAGGGACGCTGGCCGGGGGCGAGGATGGGGCGTTACCGAGGAACAGGTCTCCTCCTCCAGCCTTGTTCTGGCGATCACGCCTGTGGAATCTTTTAAAATACAGAACAGAAAAAAATGCCAGCCACCCGCAGCCTGATCACGAGAAAGCTGGGATCTCCGGGCACCTGCTGGCTGACCTTCGCTGAGCTAGAATTCACACACTGCTCACGCTCCCATCTCGAAGGGGTGTTCTGCAGCCTTCAGCACATTCACAACGTCGCACAACCATTGCCACTCATTCCAGAACATTCCACCACCCCAAAAGGAGCCCATCAGAGTCTCCCCGCTGTCCCTGCCAGCCTCTTGCTGTCCCTGTGGACTTGCTGGTTCTGGACACTTCATGGAAACAGAATTGTTGCAATACTGGGCCTTGTGGTATGGACTACGGCCCTCCGAGCAGTCTTGACCTGTTCACCTAAAACCAGACGCTGAAATTAACCAGGCCCACCTCTCCAGGCCAGGGCAGGTGAATTCCAGGGGACCCAGCCCTTGCCTGCACCGGGAGAGTAAGTGGTTTATTAATAGGGTAACTTATGCAGGTGACTGTGCACTGGGACGGACCAGCGTCTATCGTGGCTTCCCTGTAAGGCAGAAGGGCCGAGGCCATGGAGAGCTGGGCTGGCTCTTTTGTGTTTCCTGATTTCACGATGTCTGTTGTGTGCTTAGGCCCGTCCTCTCCAGGGTCCCAGCCATCCTCGCTCTGTTCCCTGTGAAGAGTGAAGAACCAAGGTGGGGCAGGGAGGGGGCTGGTGGAGGGGGCTGGACTGGGGAGAGGGCCTGTGGGGAGGGGACCAGTGGGATTGGGGCCGGTGGGGAGGCAGCTGGTGGGGAGGGGGCTGGTTGGGGGGGGGGCCAGGTTGGGGAGGGAGCCTGTGGGGAGGGGGTCGGTGGGGAGGGGGCCAGGTTGGGGAGGGGGCCGGTGGGGTTGAGGCCGGTGGGGAGGGGGCTGGTGTGGGGGGGGCCGGGGTGGGGAGGGAGCCTGTGGGGAGGGGGCCGGTGGGGAGGGGGCTGGTGAAGCAGCATCAGGTGCTGGCCTGGCCACGGCAAGTCAAGTCGAACTGATCCAGGGCCTGCCTTCTGTGGCTTCATGAGGTTCACAATTAGCGGAGGGCGCTGGCGGTGGAGGAGGGCATTAGCCATGCCTGCTCTCGGGCTCTGCCTGCCAGAGTGCCCTCATGTGGCATGAAATTAAGGCTCAGCCTTTCCTAACAGTAGATTTTCCATTTTTCTTCTCCTTCCTCCTCTCTTGGCAACAAAGTCCTTCGCTGGGCAGGGGCTGGGCAGCGGGGTCTCCACTCTGATCCGCTTCCTGCCTCCCTCTCACGCCCTGGAAACCCCGGCCCATGACTCTTTTCCTGAGGGGGCCTCCTGCAGCCTCTCCCCAATGGGGGCTTTGCTCTGGGCACCCCCTTCCCCCCGGGGCAGGTGGGGCGGTGGCTGGGACTCAGGAAGATGGCGGTCCAGTGGGGCTCTCTCCTTGGGTGTGTGGGAGCCGAGTCCCCTCGCTCCTCTGGGACGGAACACTCTGCTGAGCTCCCCAAACTGTTCCCGTGTCGAGTTCTGGGGGAGGGAGTCTGTTCAGAGAGGGTGCAGTCCTTCCTTTTAGAAGGAACGCCTGCCTTTTAAAGAAGCTCAGCTCTTACAAAGCACAGGTGGCTTGAGCAGAAGAGCTGCTCCAGCTGGGAGGCACAGGAGGCTGAGCGGGGCCCGCCCTGCAGGCTCGAGGCCACAGCTGGTGCCATTTCCCATGATGGCTCCAAATGCACCCGAGTCCCCCGGGCCTCCACGTCTCTGCGTGTGGGTCCCCTGGGCCTCTGCGTCTCTGTGTGCAGGCTCAAGTTTGCCAATGTCCATGCACGTCTCAGCCTCTCAGCCTGGACTGGACAACTGGGCTTTGGGAATTCCTTTAAATTCCACCCCCTACACGCCTTCCCTGGATTCAGGGCGGTGTCCTGGGCATTCGTCACGCGTGTACTGCCATGAAGGTGTGGGGACCCCCCAAAGGTTTCCTTCCCTGTCCTGTGTTCTGCCCACTTCCCAATTTTCCTTCAGTGCTGCTGGTGGCCTGCCCTTTCTCTCACGGCGCAGTCCCCAGCAGGACGTATGTGCCACCCACGCTTTGGGAGACACGGCCTGTAGCAGGAGCCACTCGCGGGGTTCAGCATTGGGGGTGGCAGAGCCCAGTGCCTGCTGGGGCATCGCCGGGCATCGTGGAGCTGGACCCGGAGCCAGGGGTCCCAGCTGCTGCCGCTGAAGGACCCTGTGGCTCAGGAAAGCCCTCCTGTTGCCAACGTGTCACCCAAAGGGCTTGGGGACCTCCACACAGGATGGGCTTCTAAAGTCAGCTCAGGCAGTGCCCTGGCCTCGGGTGTGCAGGGAGACCACCGGCCTCCCTCGTGCCAGCTCTGTGCTGTCTCGTGGGCCCCTGGCAGCCTTTCTAGAATGTTCTGGCATGGCTCCCTGCTCAAGTTTCTAAAGCTTAACCATCAGCCCATCCTCAGTAACACCATCTCCAGGACCATAACCAACTTGCAGCAGTAAGAGTCAGTGCTGGGACTAGAGGCACCAGCAATGTGGCTAGTGCTGCAGCCAGAGGCGGGCAGGGCTGACCTGTCCAGGGGCCAGCAGGGCTCGGGCAGAAGGTGACCCTGAGTGGAGGGGAGAGGGGGTGTGGGAGCCTGGGGCTGGGAGGGGAGGGAGGATGCCACTGTGGATGAGGTTGGTTCCCAGCCCCAGAAGCCAGGCCTGGGTCCCTCCAGCTCCACCTGGGCAGGTGGTGCCCCACCCTGAGCCTCTGCTCTCTGGTCCTTAGGGTGGGGGTGCAGTTCATGCCCCGTGGGCTGGGTGGAAGAATAAACCCCCCACCTAGTGGGCACGTGCAGCGGGAGCCCAGAGTGCTCGAAGTTTCCTTGTGTGGCTGCTGCTGACTCTGGGGAGGGACAGGGCTGTTGGAGCGGGGCCACCTGGCTTGGCCTGTTGCCCTTGGCAGCAGGAATACAGCTGCCCTGGGGGCTTCTCTGCTACATGGGCACTCAGGGGTGCTGGTCGTTGGGTCCAGGCGGGGTGCGGGCAAGAGTCACTGAGGGGCCCTGGGTTTGCATCTTAGGTGATGCTGCAGACATGAGTGGCCGGGGCGTCCAGAGCTTCCCTGAATAACTGGGCTGTGAAGATGAAGATGTCAGGGCTGCAACCTCCTGGGCCTACCCCGGCCAAGTTTTCAGGACGCCCTTTGCTTCTCTTTCAGGGAAGGAGCAGCTCTACTCCCTCTGACGGGGCTGGCTGGGAGGGTTGGATTTGTTGTTTGTAGGGAAAGACTGGGACGGAGAGTAGGGTGCTGTGGCCCCTCTCGTCCCTTTCTGGTTCCTGAGGCTGTCTGCACAGAGCAGGTGGGCACACGCTGGCTGGATTTCGTCTGGATCAGGGGAGGGTGAGAGGATGATCTCCTGGTGGGCAGTGCAGAGCCTCCGCTCTGGAGTGTGGAGAAGGGTCCACACTTCACTGACCACTGGTGTGTGGTCAGAAATAGGGACCTCACGGCTTCAGATCTGGCTTCTGATCCCAGCTCTGGTTCCCTCGGAGCCACCCTTCCCTCACCCATCAGGAGCCAGTAGCAGCCCCGGCACAGCTGCCGTGGGATAAAGAAAAGAAGCCGCCCTCAGGAGCTGCCTGCTGAGTGCCCGTGGAACGTGGCGTCTCCCCAGCGCTCAGCGGGTCCTGATGGGCCTCCTTTCCGCCGCCCTCCTCAGAGTGTGGGGAGCTCCACCCCTGACTCGGGGTCCCGGGATATTCAGTTTTGTATGTGATCGGGGAGGCAGCACCTGACCCACAGAAAGCGCCTGCTACTGGTGGGGTCTCAGATCTGTGCACACCTGTGTCCTAGGCTCCTCACCGTCCAGGTGGCCGCACTGTCCCTGTGCTGCTGGACTTGGGGGCTAGGGTGCACCCAGCCTTCTGCTCCTCGGCCTCCCCGGCGTGGGGGGAGTGTCCGTCTGCATGGCAGGGGCAAGGCCGTCTTCAGCGGGGCGACCTGGAGGCCACGCGGTCCACTCAGAAGTACCTGCATGCGGTTTGATGCCCTGCTGCAGCAATCTTGAAATTCTTAGTCATTTTATCTTTGAGTGCTCGCTGTGTAAGTGCAATCTAAGGATGGTGGCATGAGCATGATGGAGGCTGGAGAAGGTCAGTGTGCGAGTCCACTGCAGAGCCAGTGGTTCGAGAGGCCACGGCTTTCCCTTGGCTCAGAGCTGGTCCCAAATGCAGAAAGGAGGTGGCGTTGCTCTCAGATGCACACACAACCAAGGACACATCCCAGTCTCCTGGGGACTCCTATGTGAGCTGGCCACCTGCACTGCAGATGAGGATGTAGAAGGAGAGAGAAAGACAGGAGACCGTGGCTCTTGCCTTCAGTCCTTCGTACCCAACAGCAACCAAGAGGGCATCCCAGCAGGGTGTGAATGGCCAGCTGGACCGCCGAGGCTGCGTGGCGTTTCCACCGTGCTGCAGGAACAAGATGCACATGGCGCAGGAGCCGCAGAGCACACGTGCGGAGGTTTCGATGGTTCTGCACTGAAGTTAACGTGCGCATGTGCGCCTTTACTTATATTTGCATTACTTAGAATGACATTCAATAGCAAATGAAAGACAGCCGGCAAGTCAAAAGAGAGAGAATGCAGAAGGAAGAAGGCTTTGTTCGTGCCTCTGAGGGCGCTTTCCCTCTTGCATTTGCATTTTGCACTGTGCAGATTTGCACCATGAAGCCACCCTGGCCTCCTTGGGTCTGGGGCTCCTTTTCCAGCACCCCCACCCAGGGGCTGTGGGCCCTTCCCCCACGTGCCTCCCCCACTTTGATGGTGACAGTTGGGTGTGGAGGAACAAGCATCAGCGATGGGTGAACTAGCTGTGTTTCACGTGGCCTCCTCACCACTCTGCCAAGCTCCTGGGGCAGGCACATTTCGGCTGCCATCAACTCTAGAATGTTCTCTGGTGTCTCCAGGGGGCTGTGCAGAGCTGGTCCCTCCCAGCGAGGAGCTCTGCTCACGGGTTCACACCCCCTGCCATGTTCTCTAACAGGAGTGTCTGATGAGAGACAGCCCCAGAGAAGAACCAGCCGCTGGGGGTGGGGAAGGTGTTGGTCTTTCTTGAAACAAAGGAGGCCCGAGCCTGGGGTCATGGGGCTGCGGGTGGGGGTGGGATGGAGGGGGGGGGGCAGTGACCTGAGACCAAGAAGGGAGGTGGAGGTCTCAGGTCTCGGGTGATGGAGGATGGAGGAACAGGCCCAGGAGGCCCTGCTGGCTGGGGCTTCTTTCCTTTTGTGTGGTCACCCTGTGGGGGCTCTCACCCTGTGGGGGCTCTCAAGCTCACGGAGTTTGGCTGTAGGGAAGTGCAGGGGTGGCCTGGGAGGCTGCAGGCTCTGGGACAGCCTGGCTAACACAGAGGATGGGAGGAGAGGAGACCCCGGGGCGGGGCGGGTGCTGCCTGCCTCATCTGTGATGGACTTAATTGGAGGTGGCTTTGACTCCTGGTCTCCAGGGGCCAGCAGAGGGGCTGAGGACCCTGGGAATGGTTCTGTCTTCAGCCATCTCATTTGTCCAGAGTCTCCAGCTGTAAGGAGCAGCCACTCACTCTGACACCCGATGGGGAAATGCTGCATTATTATTATGAAGTGTTTAATAATCACAGCACGGTCATTGCAGGCCGCAGGGCAGAAAGTGCTAATATAGTTTAAAAGCAGTACCTTTGTATCTGGACACTGGCAAGAAAATAAGCAAAATAAATACTTTTGTCCACCCCTCCCTACCCTCTTTTGGTGACTTGGGGTGGCCTGGGTCAGTGCTCAGCCCAGTGTCCTGCAGCCAGAGCCAACCACAGCACGCCTGGTCTCCTCCAGATAAACGCACGGCCTGTGTCTCCGCTGGCTTTGGAATCAGCTTAATACTCGTTCAGACACAGAGTGCGTGTGCCCTGCTAGGACAGACGTCATTGTTGTGTGGTGCTTGAGTGGCACCAATAAGCCACAGAAGAGAAATATGGAAACACGGGACGCGCCATGTCATTCCATGCCATGGCGTCAGGAGCGGTGTGTAGCATCTTTTGGTTTGAGAGTAAAATTCCACAATCAGAAATGATATCTGAGCAAAGAAGCAAAGCGCACAGAGGCTGGAGACGCTAAAGCATCCAGTCCCAGGCAGGACCCCACCAGGTGGGCAGGCGGAGGCCTGTGCGTGGGCAGACGGTGTGCCCGTGAGCAGGACACGCATGCAGGGCCACGGATCAGCCACGAGCCGGACACGCATGCAGGACCACGGGTCAGCCACGAGCCGGACACGCATGCAGGGTCACGGGTCAGCCACGAGCAGGACACGCACGCAGGGTCACGGGTCAGCCACGAGCAGGACACACACGCACGGCCACGGGTCAGCCACGAGCAGGACACGCATGCAGGGCCACGGGTCAGCCACGAGCAGGACACGCATGCAGGGCCACGGGTCAGCCACGAGCAGGACACGCATGCAGGGCCACGGGTCAGCCACGAGCAGGACATGCATGCAGGGCCATGGGTCAGCCACGAGCAGGACACGCATGCAGGGTCACGGGTCAACCACCAGCAGGACACGCACACCCACGTGTGTACATGGGCAGGTGTGCTGGACCCACATGCGTCATGGCGTCAGCCCATCCTTGTCCCTGGGGAAAGGGCTGTTGGCCATCGTGACAAGGAGCCTCTCAGCTTTGACCAGGCCCCAGGAGCCATGGTGTCTTCTGGCCGCCTCTCCTGGCCACTGGCCAGGTCCACGGTTGCGTCTGCTGTGCCATCTTGTGGACAAATGGACGATCCAATCCAGACGGCATTGCAGAGACTGACCAGGGCTCTGAACCCCGGCCGGAGCTGCCCTCAGGCCGCCCTCCTCACCTTGAGCCATTAGCCTGCTCTGCCACCTGTGTCAGGCCTGGGTGCCGTGCAGAGGCCTCCTTCCAGCCCTCTGCAAACTGGCCCCGTGTTCACGGGCGTCCAGCGGAATCCACCACGGAAAGACAGCTTTCTCAGAGGCATCTCAGTGCGTGGGCCCAGCCAGAACCTCGAGGGCTTCTGTCCCTGGAGGGCAGGGCAGAACGGGAGGACACAGGGACACAGAGAAGGTGGCAGCTGACTGAGGGCAGGACAGAGCAGGAGGACACAGGGACACAGAGAAGGTGGCAGCTGGCTTGGCGGGAGCGGAAGGTGCAGCTTTCTTTGGCCCCCCACCCTTTGCAGGTCACCCTTCTCCCTCTATGGCCCCCTTAACCCCAAACCCCCTCGGCCGTCTTTCTGAGTAAAGGACAGGCCAGAGCCGAGCGGGTATGTCCCCTGCCAGGGTCTCCCGCACGCCTGGGTCTTCTGGGCTGGGGAGTAGCAGAAGGATCTGCAGGGCTCTCGAAGTCATCTGGGAGGAGCGTCAATGATGAGAGGAAAGAACAAGGGGTTCGGCTGGGATTGTCCGATTTCCTGGGTCATCTCAGAACCATGAGCTCATCTTCCTGGGTTACAGTGTCCTGAGCTTGGTCGAAAAGGGACGAACCAAGAGCCGGTTGTGATGACCCCGCATAGGTTTGACAGCCCCGTGTCCTTCTAAATCAAGTGTGGGTCTGGGTCCCTGGCCCCCCCCAGCCCAGGGTCCAAGCCTCCCTCAGGCAGAGTCAGCCCCTCGCTCCAGTGCCGTCAGCTGTAATCTATGCGGGTAAAACGCCAGGAGAGGCTGGACCCCCAGCTCATCGGCCGGTGGCTTGGGCCTCCTGCACTTGCAGAGGGAGGGCCGAGGGTGGTAACCAGGAGGAGGGGCTGTGAGCCGGGGAGGGAACTTGGCCAGAGGGGGACGAAGGCCACGGGGAGCACCGCGGGAGCCCCGCTGTCTGCGCAGGGTTCGGCCTTGCGGCCTCGGTGTGGGAAATCTCTCCATCTGTTCAGGTTTTCTTTGGGTTTTTTTTCCAACCATGTTTTGCAGTTTGCAGTGTACAAGTCTCACACTTCCCTTGTGAAATTATTCCTAAGTAGCTTATTCTTTCTGATGCTATTTGACCAGGACACTTTCTGCATTTCATCTTGGGGTGTTCCCTGTCAGTGCAGAAATACCGCCCCTCTGTGTTTGATCCTACACCCCATGGCCTTGTTAAACTCCTTCGTTCATCTTATCAGGTTTTACTTTGTTTCGTTTTATCTTTGTGGATTCCTCAGGCGAGTCCACCTACTGTGTGAGGCGTAGTTGTATGTCTTTTTTGCTAATCCCGGTGATTTGAGGTCCGTGTTATTGCCTTACTGCCCCGGCTGGAACTCGCCGTGCAGTGTGGGAGGAGCGGGAGGGGAGGGTCCCCTTGGTTTGCTCCCTGCGGTGGGAGAGACGGTCAGGCTTTCCCCAGGAAACGTGCCATTTGTTTCCATAGATTCCCTTACTAGGTCAAGGAGGTTCACTCTCATTTCTGGTTTGTTGAAAGTTTTTTTTTTAAATTACAAATTGGTATTAGATTTTCTCAAATGGATTTTCTGTATCAATTGGGATGGTTATGTGGCTTTTGTCCTTTATTTTATTAATATGATTTATTACATTAATTGAGTTCTGGCTGTTAAACCAATCTTTCAGTCCTGGGAAATATCCCACTTTCTCATAGTGTACAGTATTATCTTGTATTATCTTTTTAAAATAAACTGTTGGATTTGGCCAGGCACAGTGGCTCATGCCTGCAATCCCAGCACTTTGGGAGGCCGAGGTGGGAGGATGGCTGGAGCCCAGGAGGTCCAGGCTGCAGTGAGCCGAGATTGCCATTGCCTGGGTGACAGAGTGAGACCCTGTCTCAAAATAAATAAATAAATAATTGAATTTGATTTGCTAAGTTAAAAAGATTAAGTAAGTGTCCAGTTCAGCAGCATTAATTACATTCACAATGTTGTGTCATAGTCACCACTAGCTACATCCCCAACTCATCACTCCAAACAGAAACCCTGTCTTCATGAATAATAACTCCCCATTCCCCTCCCACCCCCAGCCTCCCTTAACCTCGAATCTACTTTTTGTGTTTGTGAATTTGGCTCGTCCAGATATTTGATGCAAATAGAATTATACAACATTTTTCCTTTTGTTTCTGGCTTACGTCACTCAGCACAGGGCTTCCAAGGTCACCCAGCACAGGGCTTCCAA
>NW_020257505.1:0-33147 GCF_003255815.1 Theropithecus gelada
GAAGGGGAAGGGAAGGGGAAAGGAAGGGGGAGGGAAGGGAAGGGGAAAAGAGCTATTCTCATGCCCTTTGGAAATGATGCACCTAAGTCTCAAGGAAGTTAAGTGCCCCAGTAAGCGGCACATTTAGAACTCAAACCCCAAGCCCCTGCTTCTAAATACCGTGTTCGTTCCGCCACCCCACAGCTGCCCCTCTATTGTTGCAAGGTGATTCTACAGAACTGGGAAGGCAAGGAGTTGAAGAAACCCTCTGCCACATTTTATTCTTTGCCTTTCATAGAAAAAGATCATACTTACGTTGCTTTGACTCACTCTAAAGATTAACCTGGAATTGCGTCTCTTCTTGGACAAGTCAGAAGTCCTTTCAACTGTCCTTTTCAATTATCTTCTCTTGTCTGGTAGGTTCCCATCTAGAATTTTAATTCACGAAGACCAGAAACAGGACTTCGCAAAATGTCGTCCTGGGACATCTTCCAGGAGGAACCATTTTATTCCTAAACAAATAATCAGAGCATTTTCATTTCGCTGTGATGATCGCTGTAATTGACAGAATCACAGTTGCTCTGGGGCTCCAGGCTACGGAGGCCGGGGGCACAGGCACGGCGCGGACGCCCCCGAGGATCGCCGCCAGAGGGCGCCGGCGCGCTCCTTCGTGCCTGCTGCTGCCTGGATGAAAACACTCGTGGCTCACGTGGGGCAGACGAGCAAATCCTATGAACTTCTCCAGCCTAGTTTAGAACAAGGGAAAGGGGAGCGCGCGGTACCGGCTGTCCACTCCGCGGTCCTCGTGGCTCAAGTCACCCTGAGTCTTCCCCCAGCTGACAAAGGCGATCGGACACACAGCCAGGACCCAGAATCGTGGATGGATCCACTTTGCCAATGTACTGAAAAAACTGATGCCATGTTGAGAGAAGGGAGGAATCTATTTTTGTAAGAAATGTTACTTTACACATACTTGGCTGATTTTTGATCTCAAAAAACCCAAAACCTGGTCTAGTGTCTAGTAACTCAGTTGCCTGGAGCCCTATGCAATGAGACTGAATTTCCATGGGGCCCGGTTGGCAGCTTTAAATCATTTTCAGGCAAGGCGTACGCGCGTGCACACACACACACGTATATATACAGAGAGCGCTCACCTGGCACTTCTCTTTCGTTTCATGGTGACACATTACAATGCAACATGACCAGCTTACAGGTGCTAGAAACGGAAGTCTGAGGCTGACAACTCAAGGGTGTGTGTGTCAGGGGCAACAGCTCCGTAGATGAGTATTATTAACTATAATTACACCAACCCAGCCTCTTTTGAAAACTGATCAGAGATGCTTTTTCTTGTCTTGATGAGTAGGTGGGAGTAATTATCATTTGCAGTGTGAAATACCGTTGGTTCTAGGGCAAAGCTGGCTTCACTGTTTCTTGGATTTGTCTTTTATCGCATACCTCAAGTCTCTCTGAGGAAGGAACTAATTCACCATTGTTTCTCCGCTGTGGGAGAGGGAGGCTGTGGGTGGGGAGTAAACTATAACCGAGATGTACCCTTATTGTATTTCATGTTGGTTAGTGCCCTGGAACCGATGTTTTTGTTTTATTTTCAGATGCAACAGTCTGACAGGTTTTACTAATACCAGCCCTCATCTGGCTTTTACTGAGGTGTCTATCTCGTGTTACAAACCATTCTGTGTGCTGAGGATACAGCAGTGAACAAAAACAGTTAAAAATAAAAATAAAAAAAGCCAGGCACAGTGGCTCATGCCTGTAATCCCAGCACTTTGGGAGGCCAAGAAGGGCAGATCACTTGAGGTTGTGAGTTTGAAGCCAGCCTGGCCAACATGGTGAAACCCTGTCTCTACTAAAAATACAAAAATGAGCCAGGCATGGTGGCACATACCTGTAGTCACAGCCACTCGGGAGGCTGAGACAGAATTGCTTGAAGCTGGGAGGTTGATGTTGCAGTGAGCCAAGATCACACCACTGCTCTCCAGACTGGGCGACAGGGCAAAACTCCGTCTCAAAAAATAAAAAGTTCTAAGTAATCAAATACCCAAGTAATTAATTACCCAAAGTCAAACCGTCAGCAATTGAGTCAGAATTCAAGCCACAAAAGCTATTATTCACACTATAGTCACGCCTAAATTTTTTTATTTAGTGATAGTGTTTAAATTGAGCTAAGAATGTCTAACATAATATCTGAGAAGCTAAAGATTTGGAAAGTCTTGTCTTCTGCCATCCAACATTTGGTAAAGACATGGTTATTTTAGCCAGCATTTTTCTCTTTTTTTTTTGGTATTGTTTTTGGAGACAGTTTCACTCTTGTCACCCAGGCTGGAGTGCAATAGCTCACTGCAACCACCACCTCCCAGGTTCAAACAATTCTCCTGCCTCAGCTTCCCGAGTAGCTGGGATTACAGGTGTGTGCCACCACGCCCAGCTAATTTTTGTATTATTAGTAGAGACAGGGTTTCACCATGTAGGACAGGCTCATCTCAAACTCCTGACCTCAGGTAATCCGTCCACCTTGGCCTCCCAAAGTGCTGGCTTTAAAGGCATGAGCCACTGTGCCCGGCCTCTTTTTCTGAATATAAGTGAATTTTAAACACTGTCACCTGTGAAAGTAGACTAAATTCCAAGTCGTCAAAGTTCTGGACAAGCTGCCGACCTGGACTGCTGGTCTGTAGTTCATCCAGCTCAAGGGAAAGCCAAGAAACAAAACAATCCTGTCTTTTAAAAGGGTTGGGAAAACCAGGGTGTAGATAGGGCCACAGGGCACCCTTAAATGATGAACTGTAATGACACCTAAGTCACCCCTGTATTTAGTAAGTTTCCATGAAAGGGTGGTTCAAAATGACTCTAAATTATGTTTTTGGGTTTTTTCTAAAAGGCCATCTCAGAATTTTTTTTTTTTAGTTCGAGACCAGCCTGTCCAACATGATGAAACCCTGTCTCTACTAAAAGTACAAAAAAAAAAATTAACCAGGCACGGTGGTGCACGCCTGTAATCCCAGCTACTCAGGAGGCTGAAGCAGGAGAATCGCTTGAACCCAGGAGGAGGAGGCTGCAGTGAGCCATGGGTGTGCCACTGCACTCCAACCTGGGCAACAGAGCAGACTGTCTCAAAAAACAAAACAAAAACCTTTATGAATGCTCTTCAAAGGCTGCCAGGTTTGCTTTTTTTGGCATTTTGTTGTTACGTTAGGAGGCTATCAAGAAATATGAAGAAAGCTGAGTAGATCCCTTCCCTTCTCCCGTTCTCAAACTTACACTATTTCTAATAATCAAGTAAGTTAAGTGGCTTTTAAAATAGATTACTCCTCACAATGTTTCTTTCCTTCCACTTACCTGGCATGTGTTATCCCAAAGAATCTTTTAAATTTTATGGTGAAAAAAATCCCATTTCTGTTCATTTGGATTTCAATTCATTATTTACCAAGCATTTAACTATGCTCTATGCTGGGGAATCTGATGGTCAGTAAGACATGTCTTGGGAGCTGTCTCGTGGGAAAGATGGACAAGTCACCAGGAAAGTGACAGTAAACATTGGTAAATGCCATAGGAATATCCCAGAGATGGAGATCCTAGCATCTCCAACATGGGGCACAGAACCCTGGACCTGGGCCTGCTACATTAAGTCTCTCTCAACGAGATGGTAAAATCAGGGAGTATTTTGTTTATCTAGCTATCTGGGGTGATAAGCACAGTGCCCGGCCCAAGGCATAGGGAGCCCCACAGGATAGCTGAAGAGGAAGGCACATTTGGGGGAAGGATGCTATATGAGGTGAGATTGGAGTTAATCAGGCCAGATTATGAGGACCTCAGATGCCATACGAGGGACATGATGTTTCTGAGCAATTCCTCAGGCAGTGAGTGGACTGGAGACAAGACCTGCAATAACTCTAGGTTACCTAAAATAGTGGCAGTGAGGCTGGAAAGAAGTGGGGCAGTAGGAAGTCATCAGCTAGAGATGACTGCTGAAGGCAGAGAGGGAGAAATCACCCAGGAAGAATGGAGACACTAGGGGTAGTTTCTAGATAAAACAGGATCTTCTGGATGGGCTAAAAGAGGAGCAAGTTTGTCTTTCTCTTAATGAGAGGGTCTCGCTCTGTTGCCCAGGATAGAGTATAGTGGTGCCATCACCTGGGCCCAAGCGATCCTTCCACCTCAGCCTCATGAGTAGTTATGACTACAGGTGTGCCCTACATCCAGCCAATTTTTTCATTTTTGTTGAGATGGGCTCTTCTGGCCAGGTAGGGTGGCTCACACCTGTAATCCCAACATTTGAAAAGGCCGAGAAGGATGGATCACTTGAGGCCAGGAGTTCGAGACCAGCCTGGCCAACATGGTGAAACCCAACATGGTGAAACCCCCGTCTACAAAAATCAGCTGGGTGTGGTGGCACGGGCCTGTAACCCCAGCTGCTTGGGAGGCTGAGGCATGAGAATCGCTTGCACCTGAGAGGAATTCCAGCCTGGGCAATAGACACTAAAAAAACAGACAAGTCTTCTATGCTACCAAAGCAGCTCTGGAACTCGTAGCCTCAGGTGACCCTCCCACCCCTTGGCCTACCCCAAGTGCTGGGATTACAGGTGAGCATGGCACCTGGCTTAGGAGTTCTGGCAGAGGCCCTACTCCTCGCCCTGAGTCCTGTCTCCCATGGCCTCTGGCTCTAGCCCAAGCTTGTCCAACCTGTGGCCCAGGGCAACTTGGAATGTGGCCCAACACAAACTTATAAGCTTCCTTAAAACACTATGAGATTTTTCTGCGTTTTTTTTTTTTTTTTTTTTTTTTTTTTTTTTAGCTCATCAGCTATCGTTAGTGTTCGTGTATTTTATGTGTGGCTCAAGACAATTTCTTCCAGTTTGGCCCCGGGAAGCCAAAAGATTGGACAGCCCTGCTCTAGCCAAAGTTCATTCCAGCCCTCCTGTGTCAATCTGCTCTTCAACTCAGTCTTTCCAACACACTCAGGTCCTGCTTACCTGAGCAGTTTGTGGCAGGAGCTGAGGAGGCTAGGGCACACCCCCTTCCAGCCTCTCCAAAGCATCACTTTTACAATTAATATAACTTTGGAGGTGGCAATGAGAATTTTATGTTAGAGCAAAATTACAAAAACTCTCATAGATCTGATACTGATGACTTGTATACTTCAGATCCTTATCAGTGATGTAGAATACAACGTATTCTCAGCTAGCGCGTTCTGCTACCAATTAGCCGCTTCTTACAATGCTAATGTACATATTCTGTAACCTCAACACAGCTAGTTTCTCTAACAAGGCTTCATGTTTCACATGTCAGCAACATCACCACTGAGCTCCTCTCTCAGGAATCTGTTTTAACGGACCTTCCAGGTGACTGCCATCTCCTGAAGCTGGGCCCACCACCACCCGGAAGCCCTCGGGAGCTGACACGACCACAAGGATTTTCTTCACCTGGAATCTGAGGCAAGTGTGCATTCTCCTGGCAGAGAAGCCTGCAGCTCTAGACATCCTGAAAGACGTTAATAACAAAAAACCCACAGCTTCAGACTCATCAAATTCAGCAGAGTGTTCTCCAAACATACGCCAAGCCAAAGTTTTCTCCAAGCCCTTTAATATTCACTTAAACAGTTGAGGCACAAGCAATAATAAAACTGCATTTTTTTACGTTACAAAAAGATTTTGTATGTTATCTGCATGATATACCAATTTTCTCAGTCTCTTCTGCAATAACTCTCATTAACACTCTGGTCCACAGGCTGACTTAATAAAGTCAGAACGGCAGGCGGGAAGATGGTAAAATAAACTTACCGAGGGGCAAAAGGAACCAACATTTCTTGAGTGCCTACTATGCACGCTCTACTAGCTTTTACACACTTTACATAAATGTGAACCTAAGTTCTAGTTATCAGTTAACAGGCCAGCATTGCTAAGGCCAGTAAGTCTACGTTTTAAATGTTATTTGGCCTTTAAATACAAATTGTGGAACAAAACAATGTATCTTTGCCCAAAGAAGCATGTCAACTGTTGCACTACTACATTATTTTCCATTTCCAAAGTTTTTGTTTTTAGTAAGTGTGCAACATTAGCACATGGAAACACTCAAGCTGTGTATTAGTTCACTGAAATCCGGGGTTTTTCCATTCTCACCCGCTGGGCACCATTTGGCCAGCATCACTACAACGAGCTGATTCTATCACTTGTAAAACTTAAGATGGGGATGCATAGTGTTTGGCAATTACATTTCTGGGAGAAAAAAGTGCTGATTTCTTTCTTTAACTTGACACAGCTAGCTTTAAAAAGTGGTACCTCATTTTAAAGCACCAAAGTTGTCATTTAAATAAGAAAATGTACTTGGCTTACTGAGCTGTAAAATGAAGGTATCACTGCCTTTTCAAGCATTACAGCAAAGCCAGTATGTTCAGAGCCAGGTGATACCCAGCTCATACTGCACTCCAGTTCCCAAGGAAACGGCGTTTCTACCCTCCCCAAACTTAAGCTGCCCCTCACTCCTCCAGCCAGCCCTTTTTCCGAGTCTGCTCTTCCCTTGCTGAGCTGTCTGCCTCTTGCTCCCTTTCCCATCCGTTCTCCCTCTAGCTGCCCCTCTACACATGTCTGGGCTGCTGCCTGAGACTTCTTAGCTGCCTGGTGAGTCACTGACCAATCACCACTGCACTGCTCTGGATTTGGGATCCCACTAATAAAACTAACTGGCACGTCTGTACTGGTGACCCCCCGAAAAAAGCATCCTGTGTAACAAAAAAGCACTGTTTAAGGATTCAGGATCACAAACCCTCAAGATACCCGAGAAAAGTCCTCAAATGTGAGTCGCCTAGTGTAACAGTAGAGGTAAGTTCAAAGATGAAATGTGATTTGTTCAAGGCTGTGCGGCTAATCAGAGGCAGAAACTAGAACTGTTTCTCTTTCCACTACACCACAAAAAAACCGAGATTAGTAATGATTAAGAAGAATTTGTAAGTCAACCAAAATAAAATGCCTAGTACATAGGAAAAATCTTTGGGATTTCTCCACAGACTTCTTTAGACAGAACAAAGGCAATCTTTACAATGAGAAATGCTCCTCAGTTCAACAGATGCCACCACGTACCAAGGATCCTTACTCAGTTCTGAAACTGGATCTGTGACTACGGAGAATATGTCACTATTTGAGAATAAGAGGTCCCACCTGCTCCACTCTTTTCAAGACTTCAGTCACAAGGTTGCAACTTACTCTCATCGTTTAACAAGATAAATTAATCCAGTTGAAGTAGGATTGAGGAGGTACACTGAAGATAAAAGCAAAAGGCAACAAACATTTTTACAAGCAGATCATCCCAGTTACCTTAAAAGTTTTGGATTAATTTACAAAGTAGTGATAGAACCATATAATTTCAGTGAAAATCAAGATAGTTATACCATTTAAAAAAAAAAAAAAAAAAGATCAATTCAGAAATACTAAGTCAGGCAAGCATGCAAAATTCAGAATATAAAAAAAAGCAGGGCCTGGTTGCCCACATACATTCCTCAGGTTAAGGTGGATTTAAAGATGCCCAACAGAACCCAGTGAATCAGAAGCTAAAAGGGACACTTCAGAGATCAGCAGACGCATTCTCTCTTGTAACAAATGGAGGGAAAGTGAGCACACACTAACTGGCGAAGCTCACAAGGCTAGATTGGGGTGTACAGAGATCTAATTACTGGTGCTATTTGCAACTACATATATTTAAAATACAAGGAGATAAATACCCAGAACACATTAAGCCTACTGATTTCAACAGAACATTTCAAGACTGATACACAGAAAGGGAAGGAAGCTGTTAACTCAGCACAGCAGCACACCTCACATACTTATGTCTCAGAGATTAAATAGAAAGAAATGATCAATCAAAACCTTCAATGCTCAGTTTTCACAAACACAAGCCTATCAAATTTCCGGATTTACAGCAAAATGCACCAGCTAAAAGTGTACATTCTTCAATTTCTCCTATACTTTTTTTTTTTTTTGCCTATCTTTCAAAACTGAGCACTGGGTATTTTTAACATAAGCCATGTCATATGTACAGTTTAAGTATGTTTCAGGAATAAACAAAATCCATATTTCAGTAACTCATAGTGTATTTATAAAATGAAAAATTATCAAAATACACTTTTCACTGGGAAAAATAAATAAAATAGACAAATGGATCTACACAAAGTAAACATTAACTTTGGTAGATTTCAGTGTAGTTCATAACAAGCATATTTGCCCTTATTTCCCCAGAGCTGCTCAACTACCAAGACTTTTTAAAGTATTTTTAACTGAGATTTTATTATGTTGACATTTGTTTCTCATTCCACATCATCTTCAGCCAAGCTCTGAGCACTTACAATTCTCTGAAAGAAAAAAAAATAGTTTTTTAAAGTGTCATAAGCATGTAATCAGGATTCTAACTTCAACATAAAATGCTCTCTGTATTCAAATAATCGAATCTTGGTAAAATTCACCCATTCTGACATTTAACTCAACATGTAATACTTTACACACCGTCAGCATCCAAGAAAACAATGATCACACTACTGTTGGTCCCATTTCAAAAGTCAAGTTAACAAAGGAGGCAAAGCATTACATTACACATATTTTTAATTCAGATGGGGTCTCTGTCACCCAGGCTGGAATGCAGTAGCACAATCTCAGCTCACTGCAACCTCTGCCTCCTGGGCTCAAGCGATCCTCCCCCACTTCAGCCTCCTGAGTAGCTGGGACTACAGACTCGTGCCACCATGCCCGGCTAAAGGAGACAGAGCATTACATTATATATATTTTTAATTCAGATGGGGCCTCTGACACCCAGGCTGGAGTGCAGTAGCACAGTCTTGGCTCACTGCAACCTCTGCCTACTGGGCTCAAGCGATCCTCCCCCAACTCAACCTCCTGAGTAGTGGGAACCATAGACTCATGCCACCACGCCCGGCTAATTTTTTTTATTTTTGGTGAAGACAGGGTTTTACCATGTTGCCCAGGCTGGCCTTGAACTCCTGAGTTCAAGTGAGTGCTACGATTATAGGGCATGAGACACCATATCCAGCCATGATTACATAATACTACATCAGTCAATTATGTAACTAAAACCAAAAAGAGTTTAAAATTTCTTTTCACTCCCAGGCAAACCAAGAACACTGATAACTGAGTGATTCAGAGGTCATTTTTAAGGAATTAGGCTTCATAGTGAATTTACAAATATTCCAAAAAACATCACCCTCAGGCCAATTTTCCAAAAGTACTATACCATGCTGCCTTTCAAACAGCGTAATATTAAACTGATGATTCCAGTATGAATCCTCTAGAACTAGAACCACACTAGTCTAAATAAAAACAATTTAGACCCAAGTCCTTGGTTGTCCAACTCGTTCCCTCAAATCGTTGGGACCTTTACTTCCTTTCCAGTCCTTTTCTAATTCAGTTGAGTAAAAATCAGTTTGAAAAATTAACCAGTTAAAACTATCAAGTTCTGTAAATACTTCCTATCATCATTCACTGTTTTAATCATAACAACTTGGGAAATCGACACATGTAATTGACACGCTATTCCAAAAAGTAGATTCATTTGGGCTCCTTGAACTCAAAATGAACAGAAAGCATTTTAATTAACTCCTAATTTACACATAAGTTAATCTTCTACAGTATATTAATGGTATTTTGCATTTTTGAGTAGGGATTTGGGGATGTCGTCAAATAACTACAAACTCAAATAACTACGTCAAATAACTACAAACTGAGAGCACCTCAGCAGCAGCAGAGGCACTGAGCCTTTACACAAGTGAGTCAGAGGGAATCCATGCTCCTGAATGCCCTAATATCTAGGCTACAGCTACCTAGGCTCCTTTGTCAGATCACCTAACAGAAGGCATGGTCTCCTGGAAGAGTAGGCAGAAAGCTACTTGTAGAAAGTAGCCAAGAGTGACCTGAATTTGGACAGCTGACTACTAAGACCTGAGACTTATCACTAAAACACACACTTCCCGATCCACTCCAGGGCACAATCACTAGATCTGGGCAGTCATCTGGATGTTTCTCATCAGAGAAGAAAATGTCAAGCACTGATATTCTCGTTTGTTTTCATTATACACATGAGTTTATTTCATCATGTTCACTAGGCTCATTTTAAAATGTCCCTAATCAGGCCGGGCGCGGTGGCTCAAGCCTGTAATCCCAGCACTTTGGGAGGCCGAGACGGGTGGATCACAAGGTCATAAGATCGAGACCATCCTGGCTAACCCAGTGAAACCCCGTCTCTACTATAAAATACAAAAAACTAGCCGGGCGAGGTGGCGGGCGCCTGTAGTCCCAGCTACTCGGGAGGCTGAGGCAGGAGAATGGCGTGAACCCGGGAGGCGGAGCTTGTAGTGAGCTGAGATCCGGCCACTGCACTCCAGCCTGGGCGGCAGAGCGAGACGCTGTCTCAAAAAAAACAAAAACAAAAACAAAAAACAAAACAAAACAAAAATGTCCCTAATCATTCGGTTCTAAATCCTACTCACTTTTATGTCATAACATTCCAACTCCTTACCTGACTAATTGTTGGGAGCTTAGTCAGAAGCATCTGGAACACTGGTGGTGGAAGAGTTTGCTGTAAGACCTGCAGTAACTGCTGTGGCTGTCCACACACAGCAATTGCATTTGTCAGATGGTCTACGCCCTTCTCATATTCACCTGTAAGATTTACATAAAATTACATGTAACCCGAAAAGTCTTGGCCTTTGTCAAAATTAACTTTACACGCCATATCCAAATGATGCTGACCAAAAACGCTATGCAAGTAAAATGCTGGAAATAACCTATAGTGCATTCATACAGCTATTATGAAGCCACTAACAAGAATGATTCAGATTACATGTACTGATATGGAAGTGTTTCAAACATATATACATAAGGGGGAAATCAATGTATAAAAATGTCAAAGTATTACTATTTATATACTTGGAATATTTCTGAAAGACTACATGAGACAATTGCTGAGAATCGAATAGTACTTTTCTGTAACAGGGAACCACAAGACTGGGGACTGAGGTGGAAAGAAGATTCAATTTCACATTAAGCCAAGTCTTTGTACTATTTGAATGGTATTACATGAGAAGGAAAAAAAAATTTTTAAGTGATACTAGTAGGAAAAATGGTCACACTAATGAAATATGACAGGAGAAATAAAGCCATGATTAACTCTGAGTGGGAGGGTTTATTTTCCTTTATCTACAAATATCCTTCAACAGACACATTACATTTGGAAAAAAAACACTTAAGGCTTACAGTTTTTCAAAGTTCACTTAATTCAATAAATATTAAGTATCTGCTATGTGCAACCTTGTCCTTAGTTAACTCCATTTTATTTTATTTTTTGAGACACGATCTCCCTCTGTCACCCAGGCTGGATCTTGGCTGACTGCAGCCTCAACTTCCTGGGCTCAAGCAATCCTCCCACCTCAACCTCCCAAGTAGCTAGGACCATAGGTGTGCACCACGACACCGGGCTAATTTTGCTAATTTTTTTTTTTTTTTTTTTGTAAAAACGCGGTCTCACTATGTTGCTCAGCCTGGTCTCAAACTCCTGGACTCAAGTAATCCTCCTGTCTTGGCTTCCCAATGTGCTGAGATTACAGGCATGAGCCACTGCACTTGGCCCTAATTCCACTTTAAATCAAACTCCAAAAACTGCCCCAAATTATTTGAGCAAAACTATGCTATTAAATATTTTAAATTAAGCACTCTTCTGTATAGGAGGTTCCCATTAAAATATTTTAACGTGCCTTACATAAAAATAATGCCATTAGATATATTTTTTAAAAATAACAATACAAGTAGAGGTACAATTCTCCTCAAGTTTCTCACATTTCTGCACTTCTGAGCAGATATTTACTGCCTTCGCTCCAAACTGTCTTTTCAAGGATGTTTGTACAGTGAACAACCTCAGAATAGAAACTTCCTCCCTCTGGAGCAAAGGCAGGTTTGCAACATTACCTATGTGTAGGGAAAAGTGCACACATGTTTACTGCCCATTACAAAAAATTAAGGATCCTTAAATTCAGGGCTCCTCTCCTATATGTAACCCACTACATGTACATGTGTCCCCTGACTTTCTGCATTGCCTATAGGAGCTGTGGCTTGGGAAACCAGTGCAAATGCCAATACCCTTGTTACTATTATTGCAGTGAATAACGAGCTGTCCTTTGTCCCTAGCCCAGGGGTCTCATGTCTTTTGCTAGCATCCATGCAATTGGGGCAAACTAACCTGTTAGCGTGCAATTGAGGTAAATCTCAGAACTGGATGGGAGCGGTGGCTCACACCTGTAATCCCAGCACTTAGCGAGGCTGAGGTGGGTGGATCATCTGAGATCAGGAGTTCAAGACCAGCCTGGCCAACATGGTGAAACCCCATCTCTACTAAAAATACAAAAATTAGGCCAGGTGTGGTGGTTCACACCTTAATCCCAGCACTTTGGGAAGCCGAGGTGATTGGATCTCATGAGCTCAAGATATTGAGACCATCCTGGCCAACATGGTGAAACCCGTTCTCTACTAAAAATACAAAAATTAGCTGGGCGTGGTAGCACGTGCTTGTAGTCCCAGCTGTTCAGGAGGCTGAGGCAGCAGAATCACTTGAACCTGGGAGGCAGAGGTTGCAGTGAGCCAAGATCGTGCCACTGCACTCCAGCCTGGTGAAAGAGTGAGACTCCATATCAAAAAAAAAAAAAAAAAGCTGGGCCTGGTGGCGCATGCCTGTAATCCCAGCTACTTGGGAGGCTGAGGCACAAGAATTGCTTGAACCCTCGCTTGAACCCGGGAGGTGGAAGTTGCAGTGAGCTCAGATTGTGCCATTGCACTCCAGCCTGGGCAACAGAATGAGACTCCATCTCAAAAACAAAACAAAATAAAAAACACCTCAGACCTTTTCCAGTTGTTAATACCATTAAGATCACTTTTTACTAGGTTTTTTTTATTTACCAATTTTCCATTATATAAATTCACAGGAAACTGATCTTAAAGAGTAAGAATGGACTGGGTGTAGTGGCTCACACCCATAATCCCAGCACTTTGGGAAGCCGAGGCAGGCAGATCACTTGAGGTCAGGAGTTCGAGACCAGTCTCACCAACATGGTGAAACCCCATCTCCACCAAAAATAGAAAAAAACTAGCCAGGCTTGGTGGCGCATGCCTATAATCCCAGCTACTCATGAGGCTGAGGCAGGAGAATCGCTTGAACCTGGGAGGTGGAGGTTGCAGTGAGCCCTTATCGCGCCATTGCACCCTAGTCACTGCACTCTGGGTGACAGAGTAAACCTCCACTTCAAAAAAAGAAACGAGGAAACAGTTTCAGATTAACCTTACTAATTTTTCCCCAGCAAGCTGAGGATATTAAGTATGTCTTAGGGAGTATCTCTACCATCACACCCAATGCACTTGACCCTGTCAGCTGATGGCAAGCCTGGGTATCAGGATAGTCACTCTGGTGTTCTTTCTAGGCTCTTAAGTCTGGTATATGTTTTTTGTTCTACCAATTGGTTGCTGTGGAAAGACTGAGAAACATTTTGGGTAAAATTTTGAGTACTGCGGAGTATCTGATGGCACCTGAGTATAAGTAAAGGTTTCCAAGAGCTTTTCTTAACCTCTTGACCATCCATCAGAAACAGGTGAATCTCCACTGCCAATGTGAGGACTATGATTGTCCCATCTACACAATGTTTCAGGATACTCCAATTGTGTAGGTCATTGTCATCCGGGTCTGCAGGCACCATCTTGAGCTTCCTGGTCAATTCCTTTCCCAGATATTGAAATGATGATGTAATGATACCCATCACAAGAGATCAGACACAGGGCTGCACAGTGATCCACTGATGGTCAGTTTAGAATTACAGTAATCAAAAGATTGACTAAGTCAGTTCCTGCTTCTAAATACATACCATAATTACATCTCTTCTGAACTAGCACTGTTGATTACCTTATCTGCAGATTTAGCAACAATGCTGAAGAAGATACATTGACACAACCTCAAGTGTAGTAGAAGACACACTGACACAACCTCAAGTGCAGTGATCTTCTCATCTTGAGCTCCCTTCCTGTGCAAAGTGGATGCTGCTACAACTTTTGCTGACTGGACGGTCAAATCATAAGTGGTATCTTTTGTTAATGGCATCAAGAATATCATAAAATCCATCTATCAGCATAGGAAGATCAAACCCAGTGTTATACGATGCAAGGAGCAGAGCAACTCAGTATGCAGCACTGCTTTAGCACTGAGGGGGAATGCTTTCCCTTTCCCCAATGCCTGGGTCCTCTCTCTCAGACTGATGGAGAAATTGCAGTGTGATGCCTATAGGAGACCTGGAAATGTCTCCTGATTGGTGCCTATCTTGTACTCCTCTGCAGTTACAGATTTTATGTATACAGTTTTTAAGAGACAGCATATCACTCTGTTGCCCAGGCTGGAATGCAATGGCACCATCACAGCTCACTGAAGCCTCAAACTCCTGGGTTCAAGATATCCTCCTACTTCAGTCTCCGAGCAGTTGGCTACATGTGCATGCTACGGCACCTGGCTTATTTTCTCATTTACTGTAGAGATGAGAGTCTCACTTTGTTGTCGATGATGGTCTCAAACTCCTGGCTTCCAGCAATCCTCCTGCCTCAGCTCCCCAAAGTGCTGGGATTATAGGCATGAGCCACCATGTCTGTCCCTACTCAATGATTTTTTTTTTTTTTTTTTTTGAGACGGAGTCTTGCTCTGTCACCCAGGCTGGAGTGCAGTGGCCATCTCAGCTCACTGCAAGCTCCGCCTCCCAGGTTTACGACATTCTCCTGCCTCAGGCTCCCGAGTAGCTGGGACTACAGGCTCCCGCCACCTCGCCCCACTAGTTTTTTAGCCAGGATGGTCTCGATCTCCTGACCTCGTGATCCGCCGGTCTCGGCCTCCCAAAGTGCTGGGATTACAGGCTTGAGCCACCGGGCCCGGCCTACTCAATGATTTTTAACCCTTCCCAGTCTGTTGGCAATTTGAGTACTGTGACTCTAAGTCAAATTAATTGAGCAATTCTATTGATATCAAAAAAGTATTTCTTGGCAAAGGGGAGACATAAAAAGGTAGTTACCACCGTTTTCAATGGATTAAATTCTCCCATAAAAGAAACAACAAAAACCCATTCACATACAAATGCCCCACATCATGTAGTTAAATTCTATCTAAATCTATTGATACAGCAATCAGAATTTAAAAATACCTGACTGCAGTTTTATTAATGATAGCAACTAGTTCAAATCTACGTTTGAGATTACTGAGTAAATTATGGTTCTCACGTTTGTCAATTTGATAATCTCAATTTCACAGCTGAACTTTAAAGACGGACAGAATGTTTTTTAGAAACTTCTTAGCACTGTTGATGAAATAAATGAAGTACAATGTAATGAAAAGGCTAAATTCTGGATCAGATGACAAGTTGGTTCTGAAATAAGGGGTCATGAACTCACCGTGTGACCTTGATTAGGTAAATTAACCTTCTCTGGGACCTTACATTAGCCATTCCTTCCTATAAATACTGGAAAAGATCTGAAGATTAGATGAAGGAGTTGAGGAGTATATTCCTAGCTCATATTCCTTCAGTTACTATTTACATATCGCACTATGGCTATACATTAGAAACTACTTCAGAGTAAGAGAACCTCATTTGTAAAAACTTATTATATCTTCTATATCATATGATATAGCAAGAAAACCTAAAACTCACTTAAAATATATTATGGACAACAATATCCCACAAGGAATATTTCTTTCTAGAGCCAGTCTTACACAAAATAATCTTCCAATTATTAAGTGCCTAAAAACTTGCCTTGAGGTATCTGGAGTACCTTTTCTTATAGCCAAATGACACAAACAAAACCCCTTATCATTATAAATTTCTATCAGTGAGAAAAACTCTACCCAGTTCCTTAGTGCTTCAATGACTATTACCTTGAGCTAGTAACTCTTCACCAAGCTGTATTTCTTCAAGGAAGAACTTCTGAACAGCTTCAGCATCTTTAAGGTCAGGTAACTGGAAATAAAATATTTAATAATTGACACCACAATTATGCCAGGGGATATAACCAATACACAGATATCAATAAAAACAACAAAAACCCAATCAATCATTCTAAAAAAACTGATAGAAGAACTTTACTCCTGAACAACGCTTGTAGTAGTTCATCTACATTCAAACGAATAAAAGAAAAAACTTGAGTTTGTATTTGAAAAATGCTTAGAAAGCTCTAACTTGAATGTAAAAAGAATACAAAATCTATACCATCTATGCACTTTACACTATTTTCGGATCGCCATTATTGTAGATTTTTATACAACTGTAATCAACTTGTCCTTATGATTCAACATTATTTTATATAGATTTGTTTTTTGTTGTTGTTGTTTTTGAGACACAGTGTCATTCTGTCACCTAGGCTGGAGTCCAGTGGCACAATCCCAGCTCACTGCAACTTCCACCTCCCGGATTCAAGTGATTCTCCTGCCTCAGCCTCCCGAGTATCTAGGATTACAGGCGCCTGCCACCATGCCCAGTTAAATTTTTGTATTTTTAGTAGAGATAGGGTTTCACAATGTTGGCCAGGTTGGTCTCAAACTCCCGACCTCAGATGATCCACCCACCTTGGCCTCCCAAAGTGCTAATATTACAGGTATGAGCCAACGCACCCAGCCTAGATTTTACATGCATCTAAAAGACTATTTTTTGAGACAGGGTCTCACTCTGTCGCCCAGGCTGTAGTGCAGTAGTGTGATCACAGCTCAGTACCTTCACCTCTCAGGCTCAAGTGATCCTCCTACCTCAGCCTCTCTCTACAAAAAAATGAAAAATTAGCTAAGCATGGTGGCCCATGCCTAGAGTCCAGCTGCTAGGGAGGCTAAAGCAGGATTGCTTGAACCCAGGAAGTCGAAGCTGCAGCGAGCTGTGATTGCACCGCTACTGCACTCCAGCCTGGGTGACAGGGTGAGACCTTGTCTCAAAGAAAAAAGGCCATTTTTATTGAAAACCTAAACTTCAGTAGCTGGGTGCGGTGGCTCATGCCTGTAATCCCAGCACGTTGGGAGGCCCAGGCAGGCGGATCACAAGGTCAAGAGATTGAGGCTATGCTGGCCAACATGGTGAAACACTGTCTCTACTAAAATACAAAAATTAGCTGGGTGTGGTGGCATGCACCTGTAGTCCCAGCTACTTGGGAGGCTGAGGCAGGAGAATCGCTTGAACGTGGGAGGCAGAGGTTGCAGTGAGCTGAGATCACGCAACTGCACTCCACCCTGGTGGCAGAGTGACACTCCACCTCCAAAAAAAAAAAAAAAAAAAAAAAGAGAGCGAGAGAAAACCAACCTAAACTTCTTTTAGTGCAAGTTTTTGGTACTTAATTACATTGTACATGCTCTTATTAGCCTAGCCAACACAAGTGAAACAATTTAAATTTCTGAAAGTGGAGACATCTTTCAAGGACTATCCCAGCATATGGCAATAATTTAATTCTATTCCTGAATCTAAAAATACATACTGGTGCATGTCTCAATCCATTTTCCTATGCCCTTAAAAATGTAAGTTACCAAAAGCATAATAAACACATTACACATTTCAGAAACGTAGTCTGAACCTACTAGAACAACGAAGTAGTTCCCTCCCATTTTCACTTCACTATTACCATGTCCAGTCAACCAGCTGTGTTTACACAACTGTTTCAAAATAACAAAACATACTGGTTGACTTAATTTTTCCTTGTCTCAACTTGCTTTAAAAAGAACCACTAATGATCCAGTAATCTAAGTCCTAAGAACCCAGACAATAGAACTCATCTCAATAAAAAGGAAAAGCTGCACACACAATGATTAACATTTACTTAATTTACTTACACATACCACAGAACATTTTTTGCCAAGTAGATAAACCTACGTAGTCATTAAAAATAATCAAGAACTCAGGATCTATGAAAAGAAAAAATAAATTGCAAGTTTTATATCCAGAACTGTGTACTGCAACAAGGCAAAAATCTGTCAGGGCAGTGGGATTCTGGATCAGTGGGCTTGAATAATCTTGAATAATTTTTGAAATAATAACCCATGGTTCTTTCAAAGGAAGCTGGAGTAAGGAAATTAAATCTTAAGTGTAATATTGTATCATTTTGAAGCACCTGATTAGGAACTTTTCATCTTTTGGTGCAAATGTCTTGAGGCCCTCATATTGTTCCTTAATTATTGTTCACACAGTAAGCTGTTTGTTGTTATGGCTAGCAAAAGAAATAATGAAGGACCTGATAATTGTCAGTGGAACTATGTTATTCACCTACTCCTAAAAATAAGCTGTATTTTAAAATAAAAATGCAATGTCCAGTATCAACTAGCTTTTTCCAATTACATTTTAATGACATTTCCAATTACAGATTTTAAAATAATATTTCTATAAAATATATAATTTAAACAGAAACCAGACTATTACCTTGGAAAGCCCAGCTCTCTCCTTGGCAAGCTTCTGTTTCTTTCTTCCTACAAGAAATGTAATGTTATATTTACATTCTGTCATTATAAAAATGGGAATGAAAAGAATTCTAATTGCTGTGGTAGTCATTAATTCCATTTGCAAAACACTTCTAACTCTAGGAATCTATCCCTCCCTGTGATCTATCAAGGACATAAGAATAGTCTGGTCAATGAGCTGTAGGCAATGTGACACTGCACTGGAGCGTTCTCCTTCCCTTTGGTGCAGAAGATCTAGCAATTCACAAGACGGAGATAGCTCCAGCAGCTGGACTTCTAAAGTAATTACAATAAGCAGATCAAGTCCCCTCTTCCAACCAACACAGGACATGTAACAGGGGTAAGAATTACGCCACTAGTATTAGGGAGTTTTATTACTGAAATATGCCAGATTATATCTTTATGGAATATTGAAAACTGGCATTCTTAAATGAAAAAAAAAAAAACAAAAAACTAAAGTGTACTGGAGGCATATGGTGGTTATATGAAAATACTATACCACTTAAAGGTACTTGAGCATCCTCAGATTTTGGTATCCAGGGGAGGCCTGGAACCAATCACTCAAAGAAACTGAGGGAGGACTACCCCTAAATTGACAATCATTAAAAACTACCAATGACACAGAGTAACTACTGACATAGTTAAGAAAATGTAAGGCTCCAATACTTATTATTAGCTAATATTTATTAGCTGGGTGATTTTACGCAAATCTCTCACTCTCCCAAGATAAGGTCTGTCTAATCTTAGAAGACTACAATGAGAAACAAAAGCCACGAAACAAGCAAATGTCCTCTGAACACCTTAAAGCACTCTACAAATCCAAGCCTCAATGCATGACTAAAGAGGTCTGAGGGCCGGGCGCAGTGGCTCATACCTGTAATCCCAGCACTTTAGGAGGCTGAGCCAGGCAGATCACAAGGTCAGGAGTTTGAGACCAGCCTAGTCAACACAGTGAAACCCCATCTCTACTAAAAATACAAAAACTGGCCGGGTGTGGTGGCGGGTGCCTGTAGTCCCAGCTACTCGGGAGGTTGAGGCGGGAGAAGCACTTAAACCTGGGAGGTGGAGGTTGCCGTGAGCCGAGATAGAGCCACTGCACTCCAGCCTGGGCAACAGAGCGAGACTCTGTCTCATAAAAGAGGTCTGCCTACCTGCAGACAGAAGGTTCATTTACTATGGTCAAGGTACCTTTCCTTTCTTTTTTTTTTCTTTTTTTTTCTTTTTGAGCCCGGGTGACAGAGCGAACTCTGTCTCAAACAAAAACAAAAAACAAAAAACCAGGAACTATTATCATCCCCATTTTTCAGATGAGAAAATGTATCAAGGTCGCAATTACTTAATGGTGGAAGAGCAACTCAAACCCAGGCTTTTGAAACATGACTCTCTTCTGCCTCCATAGTTAATAGTGTGGAGAAGACATTATTACCATCAAAACAAAAGGCACCTCAGAAATGAATGTGCCAAGTTTGCGGGATCAATTGTATGAGACATACAATTTGCTAAACCAGAATTTAGGGAAAATGACAAAACTGATCATGAAAGCCAGGAAAGTGAAACTTAGTCATAAGTTTTTTTTAATAAGGTGGGGAGGAGTATGTGATTGCCACTGAATACATTTAACTGACACAGCTACCGAATTTTAAGATCTCTGAGTTGCTTTACATTTTTAGCAATAAGATTAAAATTCTGGCTTTAGTTTCATGATACAATTAACTTGCTACATTAACATATTTTCAGATAGAGTATAATGCAGTATCTCTGTGATAAAGGGAGAGATAGTAATCAACTGAAAAACCATAAAGAAATTTAACAATGAGCAAAATCAAGCCTTGACTCAATGTTTCCAAGACTTATTCATTTAAATAAGATGCTTAATATATTTTTAACGTCATTTTATCCGTCCCATATAAGTGAAATGCACCTGCAGTTGGCATTGTAATTTGGAAATTACATTTAATTTACTCATAATTTAGAATGATAAAAACTATGCTTCAAGGATCCTGATACTCTGCTTTTGCTAACAGGTGACAAAAAGTTTAAATAAATTAGGATCCCAAATTTAACCTCAACCTTCATTTTTAACAATTAAGCCTCTCTTCTGCTCCACCTCCCGGGTTCCTGCCATTTTTCTGCCTCAGTCTCCCAGGGAGCTGGGACTACAGGCACCCGCCACCATGCCTGGCTAATTTTTTCTATTTTTTAGCAGAGACAGGGTTTCACCATTAGCCAGGATGGTCTCGATCTCCTGACCTTGTAACCCACCCGCCTCAGCCTCCCAAAGTGCTGGGATTACAGGCATGAGCCACTGTGCCTGGCCGCCTAAGCCTCTCTTCTTTTTTTTTGAGACAGAGTCTTGCTGTGTCGCCCAGGCTGGAGTGCAGTGGCCGGATCTCAGCTCACTGCAAGCTCCGCCTCCCGGGTCTACGCCATTCTCCTGCCTCAGCCTCCCAAGTAGCTGGGACTACAGGCGCCTGCCACCTCACCCGGCTAGTTTTTTTGTATTTTTTTGGTAGAGACGGGGTTTCACCGTGTTAGCCAGGCTGGTCTCGATCTCCTGACCTCGTGATCCGCCCATCTCGGCCTCCCAAAGTAAGCCTCTCTTCTTAACAAAAAAGAAGAAAGCCAACAAGCTACATGCCTTATGTGAGAAACTGCTCTTTATTGCAAATGTAAATATTCTACTGGAAATAAGTCTTAGAAGAACTCAAAATTTAAAAAAAAAAATTAATTTTAAAAACTCAAAATTAACTGAACTGAAATAAATTTCATTTCACAAAGGCCAAATAACCCCAAAGTTTTTAAAATCAGCCAGTCACGCAATTACACTTTTTTTTTTTTTTGAGACCGAGTCTCGCTCTGTCACCCAGGCTGGAGTGCAGTTGCGCCATCTCGGTTCACTACAACCTCAGCCTCCCAGGTTCAAGCGATCCTCCTGCCTCAGCCTCCCAAGTAGCTGGGACTACAGGCGCACGTCACCACGCCCAGCTAATTTTTTTTTTTTTGTATTTTTAGTAGAGACGGGATTTCACCATGTTGGCCAGGCTGGTCTTGATCTCCTGACCTCATGACCTACCTGCCTTGGCCTCCCAAAGTGCTGGGATTACAGGCGTGAGCCACTGCGCCTGGCCTATTTATACTTATATATGATACAGATATATGATATAGATAGATAGACAGACAGACAGACAGACAGATACACACACACGTATATTTTGGAGACACAGTCTTGCTCTGTCCCCCCAGGATGGAGTTCAGTGGTGCAATCTCGGCTTACTGCAACCTCCACCTTCCACATTCTAGCAATTCTGCCTCAGCCTCCCAAGCAGCTGGGATTACAGGTGCGCGCCATCACACCCCGGTAATTTTTGTATTTTTAGTAGAGAGGGTGTTTCGCCATGCTGGCCAGGCTGGTCTCCAACTCCTGACATGAGGTGATCCGCCCACCTCGGCCTCCCAAAGTGCTGAGATTACAAGCGTTAAGCCACCACGCCCGGCCACAATTACCTTTAAACAGACTACAAGATTATTCTAAATAAATTCTACTTGATAACAAAAACATCAAACAACAAAATAATTCTACTTATAAAAAAATCTCATCTGGACGCAGTGGCTCACGCCTGTAATTCCAGCACTTTGGGAGGCTGAGACGGGCGGATCATGAGGTCAGGAGTTCGAGACCAACCTGGCCAACACGGTGAAACCCCACCTCTACTAAAAATACAAAAATTAGCCAGATGTGGTGGTGTGTGCCTGTAATCTCAGCTACTCTGGAGGCTGAGGCAGAATTGCTTGAACCCGGGAGGCGGAGGTTGCAGCAAGCGGAGATCATCCCACTGCACTCGAGCCTGGGCAACAGAGACTCAAACAAACAACAACAAAAATCTCTAGCATTCATCAATTACCATGTGTGAGGAACAGTACTAAAACTAAAACTCTACACTACACCATTTTAAAAAAGACAAAACTAAAGCTTGAAGTTACTTGCCTAAAGTTACTGCTGCAGCTAAGTAATTCACTGTAATCATTAAGTTGCTTAGGCCAGAAAAAAAAATTTTAGAATGAAAATGACGGAGAAGTTTTGAAATAACATTCCTCCATTTGTGTAAAATGATAGCTCTTGTTTCTGCAACAGGACTTCAGGGTTTCCAACCGACGACAGGGTTAACCCATTCTTTGTAACTCTGCATTTGCACCAAATCCCCCAGCTGCCACCCATTTTGGCAACTACAGGAAAATAACCTGAAGGCAAAATTTGACTACTAGCATTTATGGAGGAGCATTTCCCACGTCAGGAAACGTGGGAGGCAATTCAAACATCTCAATCTTCACAAGACCAACAAGAGGCAGGTGGCATTACCTGATTTTACAACTACGGAAATTAGGATTCAGAAACCACAAATTATGCCGCTAACCTGGCCCTAGAAATTCAGGGTCTGAATCCAAAACAGTATTCTATTAGTCTACCTAGTCATAAATCAAATTATGTCTATATCCCTTCCCTCCTAAAACATAAGAAAGCTGGAACTAGATGTCTGATTCTAAGTGCTAGTAAGATCAGCGCTGGAGTCACTGCTCACACATGGCTATTGAACGCTTGAAATGACTTAGTATAGCTAAATTAAATCGTAACCACTGTTACTTAAATAAAAAATAATCCCTTCTTTGTACACCTTGGACTTATGTATCAATTTTAATTTCAAAAATTAATTTGGCGGAACAAGATCAGCTACAAAAATATTTCTTATTCCAACAAATTTGCTCTTCGGTGATGCAAATGAACATTCTCCCAAAATTCAAGGTGGATCACAATGGTTTTCATGTCACGATTCCCCTTTTGTAGACATCTCTTAAAAGATGTCGCAGGTATGAAATAAGACTGAGCCACGGGAGAAGCGCAGCCCTTTGGACTCCCCTGCAATTTCTATAGCATTCACTCATATCTTGGAAGCACTTAGAACGAAGCTACCAAGAGGGTTTAAGAATGCAGCAATGAGCTGGGCGGATCATCTGAGGTCAAGAGTTCGAGACTAGCCTGACCAACATGGTGAAATCCCGTCTCTACTAAATTCAAAAAATTAGCCGGGCGTGGTGGCGGCCGCCTGTAATCCCAGCTACTGGGGAGGATGAGGCAGGAGAAGCGCTTGAACTCCGGAGGCGGAGGTTGCAGTGAGCCGAGATCGCGCCACTGCACTCCAGCCTGGGCGACAGAGCGAGATTCCGTCTCAAAAAAAAAAAAAAAAAAAAAAAAGCAACAATGCTACTGCACTGAGCATGCGGATTTAGCCTCAAGACTAAAATTCGCGACAAAAATGCACGACTTTTTTGAGAGTAGAGGTTTAAAAAGATGAACGACAAAAAAAGAGACAACCTCCTCCCCACGCCATACACACCCGAGATTGTAACACAAATCAAGAATGCATTTGCACGGCTAAAGTGTTTGGGGAAAACAAAACAGGAAAAATCCTTCCTTCAAAATGGAGGGAATTCCTGCCGGGCAGTAGAGCCCCCAGAGCGGAGCAGCCACCGCCATCGCCCATTGCGGGCCGCACCACGCGGTCGCCCTGGGCGGCCCACAGGAGGGTGGGCTGCAAGGACCCCTCCCGTGGAGGGCGACGGACGGAGGCAGCAGGCCCGGCCAGGGAAGAGAGGACCCACTCACGTTCTCGAAGCCTGTTCTTGAAGTTGGGGTCACTTCGTCTTTTGCGATCGAAGTAAATGCAGTACCCAATAAAAAGGGCTCCGCATACACCGGCGGCGATGGCGCTGTTCCGACCCACCATCTTCTCTACGACGCTGAGCGTGGACGGTGGCGGCAGGGACGGCGAAGGAGCGGTGGGCCACGAACCCTCAGAGAGGTCGGCGCAGCTCACACCCGACGGCCGCGGGCCAGGAACTCGGAAAGGCAGAGCACACGCCACTTCCGGTCCCAGTCAACTAAGGGCCTCGAGGTAGTCCGCGGCAGTGCCTGAGCAGAGGTCCGGAGCGCGGCTCCTGCGGCTGCGCAGTGGGCCACGCCACCGATGCTCGTGCGCCGGTTCGTGTACGCACTGGAGTCGGGAATTTGCACGTGACCGCGCACTTTTTTTTTTAAACCCGCGGACCATGCTGTAACGAGGCGGGCGTGTTGCTGGCGTGCACGTACTCAGAAGACTAGCTGACACCCTTGTTTGTGGCAGACAAGGATGCAGGGTCCCGGACTGCGAATGCTTCATCTTGTCTAACACAGGCAGCCTGTGACTTGTTTGAATTAAACTGTACTTTCAAGTTGCCACAGTCCATTGTGCGTAGTGTTTCCATTTCAAAAGAATGTTACAGGATAGCCTCATTCTATGATAACTGGAATAAAATTAAATGGAGTAATTTCTTGAAAAATGTACACAATTGAAAAAAAATTGAAAACGTGAATTGTTTTATAGCCACATGAAAACATACACATGATCAAGCCAGGCGCGTGGCTCACGCCTGTAATCTCAGCACTTTGGCAGGCTGAGGCGGGCAGATCACTTAAGGCCAGTTCAAGACCAGCCTGGCCAACATCGTGAAACCCTGTCACTACTAAAAATACAAAAATTAGCTGGCCATGGTGGCGTGGGCCTGTAATCCCAGCTACTCTGGAGGCTGAGGCGGGAGAATTACTTGAACCAGGAGGCAGAGGTTGCAGTGAGCCGAGATCGAGCCACTGCACTCCAGCCTGAGTGACAGATCAGAACTCCGTCTCAAAAAAATAAAATACAATAAAACTATATATATATACACACACATATATATATATATATGATCAAAGTTAAGATATTCTGACAAGGAAAACCGTGGGCTGAAAGCAGGCATTAAACAGACACTGTAAGTTGAGGGGTATCAAAGTCAAGCATCAGTGTCAGAGACACTGGAACCAGAGCTACCTTACCTTGAATAGGGACTGGGTAAAATGAGGCTGAGACCCATTGGGGCACATTCCCAGGAAGTCTGGCATTCTTGGTCACCGGGTATTTACAGGGAAGGGAACAAGTTAATAATGTTTACCTAACACACCCAGGAAATGTTCTGATGTCTCGATATCTTAAGAACAAAAGCATTCTTAGTTTAATTTTCCCTTTAAATATTGATTCTTGCAGAAGACAGTAGTTACAGAGGATTAACAATCCTTTGACAAAGACCAGGCAGTGTCTCACACCTATAATCCCAGCACTTTGGCAGGCCCAGATGGGCGGATAGCTTGAACCCAAGAGTTCAACACCAGCCAGGGCAACATGGTGAGACCCTGCCTCTACAAAAAAATTAAAAACTTAGCCAGGTGTGGTGGCACACACCTGTGGTCCCAACTACATGGGGAATGAGGCGGGAGGATCCCTTAATCCCAGGAGGTTGAGGCTGCAGTGAGTTATGATTACACCATTGCAGTCCAAGCTGGTGACAGGGCCAAGACCTTGTCTCACAACAAACACACACAAAAAAATCCTTTGTCACAAGCTCCTGTAGTAGAGCACATCTTCCCCATTATTTTTTTGCTGTTACATACAAACATTGTACTTAAGGTGGACATGTTCCTTCTCTTGCTTTAGAGTGTGTACCATTCTATGAAGTACCCCTTCTTTCACTTCTTTCTTTTTTTTTGAGACTGAGTTTCGCTCTGTCACCCAGGCTGGAGTGCAGTGGCATGATCTTGGCTCACTATAACCTCCACCTTCTGGGTTCAAGCAATTCTCCTGCCTCAGCCTCCCCAGTAGCTGGGATTACAGGTGTGTGCCATCACACACAGCTAACTTTTGTATTTTTAGTAGAGATGGGGTTTCACCATGTTGGCCAGGATAGTCTCAAACTACTAACCTCTGGTGATACACCCACCTCAGCCCCCCAAAGTGCTGGGATTACAGGTATGAGCCACCGCGACCGATCTTCTTGATTTTTTTTAACAAACTTGTTTTCACTTTACTCTGTGGACTGGTCCCAAATTCTTTCTTAGGCAAGATCCAAGAACCCTCTGTTGGGGTCTGGATCCAGACCCTTTTCCAGTAACACCAGGTTGTGTAATAAAGAATTTGGCTGGCCTTTTCCCCCAGTTCCTGGGAGTTCTAACCCATTGGAACTGACGAGTGATTCACTCCTGTAATCCTAGCACTTTGGTAGGCCAAGTTGGGAGGACGGCTTGAGTCCAGCAGTTTGAGAGCAGCCTGGATACTGAAGCAACGTCGTTTGGGGTAAGCAAGGTTCGTTGCTTTGTGCCAAGGAAGTCAAGAACGTGAGCACACATGGAGTAAGGTTAAGAGCAGAGGTTTAACAGGCAAAAGAAAGAGAAAGGAGGCCTGGGTGCGGCGGCTCATGCCTGTAATCCCAGCACTTTGGGAGGCCGAGGCAGGCGGATCACCGGAGGTCAGGAGTTCGAGACCAGCCTGGCCAACATGGTGAAACTCCGTCTCTACTAAAAATACAAACAATTAGCCAGGCATGGCAGCAGGCGCCTGTAATCCCAGCTACACGGGAGGCTGAGGCAGGAGAAGTGCCTGAACCTGGAAGGCAGAGGTTGCAGTGAGCTGAGATCACGCCACTGCACTCCAGCCTGGGAGACAAGAGCCAAACTCCATCTCAAAAAACAAAAAACTTTCAAAGGTAGTATTACAATGTGAATAAACTGAGAATGTGGAAGTCTCCACATTTCACATATACCATCCACAAAAAAGTGTAAAACTCAACACATGATTAGCAGACAATGCTATCAGCAGATAACTGCACTTTTATTAGCAGTACTCAGCAGGAAAAGAAAAAGCAGTTCCTGGTTGTTATTTCTATTTTCTCTGTTTCTTAGGGCATCCACTTTTCTTCTGTCCTTTATTCTTCGTTTTAAGAACAGCTTTTTCTCCAATAAATAAGCTTTTAGAATGTCCTTCTGCAGCTTTGGAAGTAAAATTAAGTCCCTGCTTAGGTTTACCAATATTCTTCAATCGTGGATTTGAATTTTGTTGTTTTAATTTTTCTTTATTAACAGAACGCATGACTCTGAGTTTTCTCCCCATGAGTTCAGAATTATTTAATTTCAGAGCAAGATGAACAGAATCTGTATTCTGCAAATCAAAAGAAAACACAATACATTAATTTCTACCAGAAACCCATCTGCAAAGAAACTAGTGAAAGTGTCACTTTAACAGATTCGAGAACGACTTTTGAGCTTGCACAGATAAGCCCCATCCAATCCCAGGTGTATCAGCCTCCTGATAGGACCACAGGCACTGGCCACCATGACCAGCTAGATTTTTAGTTTTTAATTTTTCTTTCTTATTTTAAGACAGGGTCTCACTCTGCCATCTAGATTGGGTGGCTCACTGCAGCCTTGACCTCCCAAGGCTCAGGTGATCCTCCTGCCTCAGTCCCTCAAGTAACTGGTACTACAGGCGTGCACCACCACGCTCAGCTGATTTTTGTATTTTTTTGTAGAGCCAGGATTTTGCCATGTTGCCCGGGCTAGTCTTGAACTCCTGGGCTCAAGCAATCCACCTCCGCTGGCCTCCTAAAGTGGTGGGATTACAGGTGTGAGCCACTGCACCCGGCCTTACTTCTATATTTTTTTTGTTGAGTCAGCGTCTACCTATGTTGCCCAGGCTGAACTTGAAGTCCTCACCTTAATCCTCGCGCCTCAGCCCTCCAAAGTGCTGGGATTACAGTCACAAGTCAATATGCCCAGCCTGTATATTCTTTTACTCCTTAATATTGTCAGGCATGAAACACTGGTTAAAAATTAGTGAACTAAATATAACTAATTTTGTACAAAAAATAAAACTTTCTTATACCTTAATGTCAATTATTTACTCTATCATACAGAAGGTAGAGAAGATTCAGTGATTTAGTCCTTCTAATATCCAGGATCTAAAACATTTAATTAGTATGAAGAAAGAACTGGGACATATTTTGGATAGGTGCAGTTGTAGCAATATATTATGGCAGGTTATAAATTCAGTTTTCTTGTTTTCTTTTTTTTTTTGAGACGGAGATTTACTCATGTTGCCCAGGCTGGAGTGCAATGGAGCGATCTCAGCACACAAGAACCTCTGTCTCCCGGGTTCAAGCGATTCTCCTGCCTCAGCCTCCCAAGTAGCTGGGATTATAGGAATGTGCCACCACGCCCAGCTAATTTTGTATTTTTAGTAGAGATGGGGTTTATTCACGTTGGTCAGGCTGGTCTCGAATTTCCGACCTCAGGTGATCCACCCGCCTTGGCCTCCCAAAGTGCTGGGATTACAGGCACAACCCTCCGCGCATTGCCGGTTTTTTTTTTTTTTTTGAAATGGAGTCTTGCTCTGTCGCCCAGGCTGGAGTGCAGTGGTGTGATCTTGGCTCACTGAAACCTCTGCCTCCCAGGTTTAAGTGATTTTCCTGCCTTGGCCTCCCAAGTAGCTGGGATTACAGATATGAGCCACCACATCTGGCTAATTTTTTAATTTTTTGTATTTTTTTTTCCCCCTTGAGATGGAGTCTTGCTCTGTGGCCCAGGCTGGAGAAAAATGGAACATTCTCGGCTCACTGCAACCTCCACCTCCCGGGTTCAAGTGAGTCTCCTGCCTCAGCCTCCTGAGTAGCTGGGATTATAGGCGCCCGCCACCACACCTGGATAATTTTTGTACTTTTAGTACAAACGAGGTTTTACCATGTGGGCCAGGCTGGTCTCGAACTCCTGAGCTCAAGAGATTCACCCATCTCGGCCTCCCAAAGTGCTGGGATTACAGGTGTGAGTCACTGCACCCAGCCCAGTTTTCTTAAGATGGAATTTGAGAATGGAAGTGAAAGTTATCTCTCAATGATGACACGTAGTAGTATCAATGCCTCCCAGGGCACTTCGAAGGACAGTGACAATGCATTAGTCTCCCATACCTCAAAGAGGACATAGCCAAACCCTTTGCCGATGCCTGTCACTTGGTCTCTCACAATCCTCACGGCCATGACACTTCCACAGTCCAGAAAGTGCTTCTCAACGGCAGATTCTGCAACTTCTGAAAACAAATTCAACCAAAATGGAAGTAAAGAGTTGGGAGCTCCTCAGAAACATGGAGATGTTTAATGATACAGCTAGTTAAGCATGGCCCCATGATAATAAGTCATTATATTGCATACTTTTTAGTACATGTGCTGCCATGGCAAACACGTTGCATGCTTTAAAATTAGTCTTAAATCAAAACATTAAATTACTACTCAGTTCTTATTTCCTTGTTATTTATTTAGTAACATTAACCGTACTTTGTTTAAACAAACTTACTATAAGGGAGATTCCCCACAAAAACCGATCTCTTGTCTCTCTGAAACAAAAAGACAGTTAATAAAAATCACTCATTAGACCAGAAAATGGAAGTCATTGAAAATCCTCGCTCACTCTCCTTCCCCCAATATCTGACAGGTCACCAGTCTCCTAATTTAGTCACACATTCTGTTCTTCGATTCTGTTTCTTCTGTCTTCCCTGCTGGACTGTGTGTGGGTACCAGAGGAAGGGAGTGGCTTTTTGTCCACAGCTGGCACTGACACATGGAGTGATCAGGAACAGCCTGCTACACTGGGCGCATGCAAACTTTCTCTGTGAAGGGCCAGATAGCAAATATAGGCTTTGCAGGCCATGTGGAATCTGTTGCAACTACTCAACTCTGCCATTATACCTTGAGAACAGCCCATGGATAGTACACAAACGAATAGTTGTGGCTGTGTGTCAAAAGAAAACTTTATTAACAAGAAAAAAGCAGCAGGTAGACTTAGCTCTCTACCATAGTTTGTTGACCCTGTACTGGGTCCCCAGGTCAAGCCAGGGCTTTCATCCGGGTCGTTGTCATTTCCCCACTAAGTTGCTTTGATATCGACAGAAATGCACTCTATGTTTCCGTGGCTGAACTAAGTGTCCTTCGTTCATTTCTAGGCACCTTTTTCAAGTCCAAATCTGGTCATGTCACTCTGAGTTTAAATTTTTAGAATAGCTCCTGAACAAAATCCAGACTCCTCTGCGTGAAGCACAGTCAACAAGGTCTTCGTGATTTGGCCTCTACCTATTTGTCCAACAGCAACTCTTACACACCTCACCCATCTAATAATTGTATCAAGCTCTTGCCATCTCCTGAGTGAATTATTTTCTGTCCTCACCATTTATACTGTGTTTTTCTGCCCAGACATGGCCCTCAGCCTTTACAACACTTTTGGTCTACATAAGCCTTCTCTTCTTTCTTTTTTTACCCCTGCTTCTCCACAGGGTAAGTTCTATCTCCTCATCTTTCAAGACTATCATGAAATTTATTCCCCTGGAAACCTGCCTTGTCCCTTCTTCCTGGCATATCCCCAAGTCAAGTGTCCCAATCCTGAGCTGACAAATCATCCTGTGCATTGACGACAGTACTTATACAAGTGACATGACCTGTCACTCCGACCCTTTCTAACATATACTGTCAGCTCCTAGGAAGTTGAGACTATGTCTTAGAACTGTATCTCTGACAGAGTATGTACTAAAAACTGTCTAATGAATAACTGAACTTTCTAGACCTTGGTCTATAAAGTGTTAGACCAGATGATGTCTAATGTACCTACTGACCTAATTATGATTATTTGAAGAGGACTATGTTTTTGTTTCTTTTTAAGAAACAGGGTCACCCTCTGTTGCCCAGGCTGGAATGCAGTGGCATGATCACAGCTCACTGCAGCCTCAAACTTCTGGTCTCAGGTGATCCTCCCACCTCAGCCTTCTGAGTAGCTGGGACTATCAGCATGCATCATACACTTGACTAATTTTTTTTTTGTAAAGGCAGGGTCTTGCTACATTGCTCAGGCTGCTCTAACTCCTGGGCTCAAGTAATCCTCCCGCCTTGGCCTCCCAAAATGTTAGGATTACAGGCATGAGCCACTGTGCCCAGCCAGGACTACGTTTTTGAAGGGAATGTTGACCTCAGTCCTTGTGCCTCTCTTGCCATCAACTCTGTAATCACAGAGGACATAGGCTGTTTCCTTCTGTGCTTCCCTCACATTGCTGATTCCAGTCCCCTTCCAGGAAAAGCCTGGAAGGAAATATTTCTCTCTACAAAGCTTTCGTTCTTTAAACAAATCAAGTACTACTTACAGATGAGGTCTCAGATGCGAGATCAACTCTAATACGAAATCCATCTGCAATTTGGGCCCCATTTCTATGTTATAAATACAAAGGGAAAATGGTTGTTAAAAATGAGTACTCAATTACTAAAACATCTATGCTAAAGTGAAACCAAAGAATAAACAAAGCACTCACACATACTTATATGACAATTACTCTGTTCAAACCTAAGGGATAAAATTACCTTTTCAACGCCTGTGTGGCAGCACTCTCTTCCTTAAACACAACATAGGCATTAATATTTTTCTGATCAGGATGAATTTTACGTCTACACCAAAAAAAAAAAAAAAAGAAAGAAAGAAAGAAAAGAGAGACAAGGTAAAGTTTGTTAGCCTCAAAGTCACTAGAAAAAATCCAGTTTGTTTTCAACTCTTAATCAACACACATGACAAGAATTCCTGGGTGGAAATTTCATCTCTTTGAACAAATATTTAGTAATAACTCAAAAAATAACACACAACTTAAAAGATATTGATGGAGACACAACCCACACTTTCTTAAGAGTCATAACCATGAGAAAACAGATGGACCATGTATATGAATCCCTGAGAACCATACAAGAACTAAAAACTAACATCTTAGCTGCAGTCTGTATGTAACACACAAACAGTTGTGAGACGTGAGTTTTCCTCTTTACTGTAAAACACCCATATAGAAGAGTGCACAAACCACGTATAGCTGAGCGAATTAACAGCTCAATGTGCCTTGTAGCCCACTCAGAAGCCTCCCTGTGGCCCTTTCCAGTTGCAGCCCCTCCTTCCCTCCAAAGGCAACCACCATTCCCATTTTTATAGGAACTACTTCCCTGCACATCTTTGTGGTTTTATCAGCCAAGTGTCTATTCTTAGACATCATACTTTGATCTTGTCTATTCTTTTGACCTGATATGTCTTCTGAATCTTGTTTAATTTACAGAACTTTCTCTGGATCTCTGTATCTCACTGTTTGGCCTGCAGAACTCCCCCCAGCCTGGATTTTGTGACTGCAAGCTCATCAAGTAGTTCCAACACAAACCTTTGTCCTCTGTATTTCTTGTAAACTGGCAGCTGCATCCAAAGGCTGGATCAGACTCAGATGTGACTCCTTTGTCACGACTGTTGGTGGGTGTTGTGTTCTTTCCAGAGAGTCATGTTATGACTGGTTTTTACCCTGTGTCAATGACTGCAGCTGGTGTTACTAAATGCCTAAACTCATTAAGTCACTAGGTTTGCAAAACGGTGATATAATTTGGTTGTGAGGAGTTAGCAAAAAGGACCTAGTAATGAACACAGATCTTTCCCTGAAGACATCAACCTACTGTTTTGAAGTAACAAAAACGCTACTACACAAATGAGTATCATCAAGAAGGGAACTGGAAAACAGTGCTTGACATGACTCATGGCATTCTGTAATAATATACTACACTAATGCTTTTGTATTGATTAAACCAGCTGTGATTTACTGAATGCCTAATATATACCAGACACTCAGTTAGATATTTAATGTATTTCATTTAATCTCACAACTCCAACAGGTGTTTTTTTTTTTCTGATTTTATGAGTAAGGAAGCTGAGACTGAAAGAGG
>NW_020257506.1:0-31613 GCF_003255815.1 Theropithecus gelada
ATGGATGGATGGATGGATGGATGGATGGATGGATGGATGGATGGATGAATAAATTAGTTGTTGAATATATGGGTGGATAGTTGCATGAGTGGATGAATGAATGAATGGAGGGACAGATGGATGAGTGGGTGGAAGCTCAAAGAGAAGCAAAGCCTTAGTGCAGAGTCAGTCAGCAGTGGCTACGAGGGAACCTGAACCCAAATCCCTCTACCCTACCCTACACTCCCCTGTGGGGCAGGGAAGGACAAAGCAGCCCATCCCATCTGCCTTCTGCCTGCCAAAGTTTTATACTTCCACGACTTTGCCAGGTTTCCCCAGGAGCTGAATGTGGGTAAAATCAGCGCTGAAGTGATGTGGAATCTGTTTGCCCAAGACATGAAGTATGCCATGGAGGGTGAGTTTCCCACCCCAGTGTTCCCCAGCCTGGCCACACCAGGTGGCTGCACCTCTGTGTCCCCTCCAAGGCTGTGAGTGCCCTGTACCCTCATGCCTGAGTTGGACATCAGTGATGGCCAGAGTGGGCAGCCTCTCTGCCGAGACACAGGGTGGCAGACCCTTCCAGCTGTGCCACCCTCTTTGTCCCTGGCCAGAGCACGACAAGCATCGTCTATGCAAGAGTGCTGACTACATGAACCTCCACTTCAAGGTGAAATGGCTCTACAATGAGTATGTGACGGAACTTCCCGCCTTTAAGGACCGCGTGCCTGAGTACCCTGCGTAAGTCCCCTGCCCCAAGCCCAGCCCAAGCCAGAACTGAAGCGCTGACAGCTAGAAGGAAAGCCAGAGAGGAGGACTGACCTACTCAGGGTTACCTGGGCGTCAGGGGCAGGGGTGGGGCTTGAATCCAGTGTTCTCCGCTCTCAGCCATTGAGCAGTTGACTCCTACAGCCCAGAAAATTCATAGTCATAACAGCAGCAGGAACCATGTGACTTTCTCATTTTATCCTTTTGACAATTCTATGAGTTAAGGTGGGATCATTTTAATTCCTATTTTGCGGAGAAGAAATTGGAGAGTTAAAGATGCCAAATGGCCAGGCACAGTGGCACATGCCTGTAGTCCCGATAATTTGGGAGGCTGTGGCAGGAGGCTCACTTGAGCCCAGGAGTTCGAGACCAACCTGGACAAGATCGTGAGATCCCATCTCTGAAATGAACAAATGGGTCAGGCGCAGTGGCTTGTGCCTGTAATCCCAGGATTTTGGAAGTCCGAGGCGGGCAGATCACCTGAGGTCAGGAGTTTGAGACCAGCCTAGCCAATAGGGCAAAACCCTAGCTCTACAAAAGTACAAAAGTTGACCAGGCACAGTGGCTCATGCCTGTAATCCCAGTACTTTGGGAGGCCAAGGCAGGTGGATCATCAGAGGTCAGGAGTTTGAGACCAGCCTGGCCAACATGGTGAGATCCTGTCTCTACTAAAAACACAAAAATTAGCCGGGTGTGGTGGCATGCGCCTGTAATCCCAGCTACTTGGGAGGCTGAGGCAGGAGAATTGCTTGAATCCAGGAGGCGGAGGTTGCAGTGAGCCGAGATCACACCAGTGATCTCGGGGCAGCAGAGTGAGACTCCATCTCAAAAAAAGAAAAAAAAACTGGCCGGGTGCGGTGGCTCACGCCTGTAATCCCAGCACTTTGGGAGGCCGAGGCGGGTGGATCATGAGGTCAGGAGATCGAGACCATCCTGGCTAACACCTTGAAACCCCGTCTCTACTAAAAACACAAAAAATTAGCCGGGCGTGGTGGCGGGCGCCTGTAGTCCCACCTACTTGGGAGGCTGAGGCAGGAGAATGGCGTGAACCTGGGAGGCAGAGCTTGCAGTGAGCCAAGATCACGCCACTGCACTCCAGCCTGGGCAACAGAGCCAGACTCCGTCTCAAAAACAAAAACAAAAAAAAAAAAGAAAGAAAGAAAAAAAAAGTATCCGAGTGTGGTGGCACACGCCTGTAGTCCCAGCTACTTGAGAGGCTGAAGCAGCAGGATCACTTGAACCCAGGAGGCAGAGGTTACAGTAAGCGGAAATAGTGTCACTGCACTCCAGCCTGGGCAACAGAGTGAGACTCCATCTCAGAAAATAAATTAATATAAAAATAGAATGAATGAGTGAATAAATGCCAAATGCCTTGCCCAAGGTGACTCCTAGTACAGGACAGACCCGAGATTTGAACTCGGGACATCTGACTCCTGGGCTGTGTGTTGGAGAATAGTATGGTACCACCAGTTCCTGAGAATTGTGCTGTGTCGTTCACTGCTCCCAACAGCACAGAGGGATAGTCTTCTGTTGTACAAGAAATGAAAGCTCTGGCTGGGTGCGGTGGCTCATGCCTGTAATCTCAACATTTTGGGAGGCCGAAGTGGGAGGATCACTTGAGGCCAGGAATTCAAGACCTGCCTGGGCAACATAGGGAAATCCTATCTTTACAAAGAAGACAAAAAAAAAAAAAAATTAGCCAGGAATGGTGGCACGTGCCTGTAGTCCCAGTTATTTGGACTGAGGTGTGAGGATCACTTGAACCCAGGAGGTCAAGGCTGCAGTGAGCTATGATCGCACCACTGCACTTTAGCCTGGGCAACAGAGCAAGACATGTCTCAAAAACGAAAAAAAAAAGAAAAAGAAAAAAAAGAGGCCGGGCGCGGTGGCTCAAGCCTGTAATCCCAGCACTTTGGGAGGCCGAGGCGGGCGGATCACGAGGTCAGGAGATCGAGACCATCCTGGCTAACATGGTGAAACCCCGTCTCTACTAAAAATACAAAAAACTAGCCGGGCGTGGTGGCGGGCGCCTGTAGTCCCAGCTACTCGGAGGCTGAGGCAGGAGAATGGCCTGAACCCGGGAGGCGGAGCTTGCAGTGAGCCGAGATCGCGCCACTGCACTCCAGCCTGGGTGACACAGCGCGAGACTCCGTCTCAAAAAAAAAAAAAAAAGAAAAGAAAAAAAAGAAAGGAAAAGAAAAGAAAGGAGGGAGGGAGGGAGGGAGGAAGAAGGAAGGAGGGAAGGAAGGAGGGAAGGAGGGAAGGAAGGAAGGAAGGAAGGAAGGAAGGAAGGAAGGAAGGAAGGAAGGAAGGAAGGAAGGAAGGAAAGAAAGAAAGGCGGGCTCAGAGAATAAATTCATTTGCCACAGGCAGTTTATCTGAACTAGGATTCCCGCAGGCCTGGGCCCTCCTGTAAAAGGGGCCACTCATTCTATTTCGTGAGCAAAGTAACTAAGGTTCAGTGCAGGAGGCGAGCATAGGAGCAGCCACTCAAGGCTGCAGGGAGAGCTCCAGGGAGAATAGGAGCAGCCGTAGCTCCACTCATTAGTGGGTCAGAACCAGGCAGTGCAAAGGTTGAGGAGGACAAGAGGTGGCAGAGCCCCACCCTGGCTCTTCATTCCAGATGGTTTGAACCCTTCGTCATCCAGTGGCTGGACGAGAATGAGGAGGTGTCCCGGGATTTCCTGCACGGTGCCCTGGAGCGAGACAAGAAGGATGGGGTAAGAAGGTCAACCCACAATCAGGTTCCTAATCTTCCCACTGGGGTCCAATTTCAGGGGAAATTTGCTCTTGGGATGAGGCCAGTCTCTGGTAGGTGTCCGCCATCTTTGTCTTGCTCATGATTTTTAAAAATCTTTTGTTCATTCATCAACTATGAAATGTGAGTTCCATCAAGCCAGACACCTCCATGCACCCCATGGCTTCTGCATCCACCTCTAGAGTTGACTCTAAGTCAACCTTGCCCTCTGTCCATCTCACCCTGGGGAAGTTGGTCTCTTGCTTTCCCCATGGAGAGTGGGAGAGTCGGGCTCTGGGGCTTCTCTGGTGCTGATCTCCTCCTTCCTCTTGGCCTGCTTCCCCCTGCAGTTCCAGCAGACCTCAGAGCATGCCCTATTCTCCTGCTCCGTGGTGGACGTCTTCTCCCAACTCAACCAGAGCTTTGAAATCATCAAGAAACTCGAGTGTCCCGACCCCCAGATTGTGGGGCACTACATGAGGCGCTTTGCCAAGGTGTGGGAGAGTGGGTAGGGTTGGGGCTAGGGAATGGGGTCAGGGAATTGAGGTCTAAGTTGGAGATGGGCTAAGGTTGAGGCTGAGGTTGGAGTTGGTGATGTTATTGAGGTTGGGGTTGAAGTTGGAGTTTGGGTTGAGGTTGGAGTTGAAGTTTGGGTTGAGGTTGAGGTTGAGATGAGGTTGGAGTTGAGGTTTGGATGGAGGTTGGAGTTGGGATTAGGGTTTAAATTGAGATTGGAGTTGAGATTAGGGTTGGAGTTGAGGTGTAGGGTAAGGTTGGAATTGAGGTGTGGGTTGAGATCAGGGTTGGAATTGAGGTGTGGGTTGAGATCAGGGTTGGAATTGAGGTGTGGGTTGAGATCAGGGTTGGAATTGAGGTCATTAGTGCGAGTTAGCAATGCTGTTTGGTTGGAGTTTGAGGTTGGGTTGGGTCTTGATCTGGGATTGAGGTTGCAATGAGTGCTGAGATTGATACAGAATTTGAGTGAGTCTTGGGGTGAGTTTGAGGGTTGGGATCATTGGGGTTGAGGTTTGATTGACTGGCATTAGGCTGTGTTGACCTTGGGGATTACAAGTAGGAACTGGCTTTTGATTTGAGATGAGGTCATGCTTGTGGTTGAGACTGGGTTAATATGATGCTTGGTTGCTCTGAAAAAGAGCTGGGTCTACATAAAATGATCGTCTTCATCAAGCGGTATCTCCTCTAGGTCTTGATGGTCATCTTGGGTGGAGAATTTGCCTAGCCCATCTTAGGTGCTATTAGGGCCCATCTTAGGTGCTATTAGGGTTTGAGTTCATCACTGATCTCGCTAGTGGCCTTGATGGGACCTGGTGACTGGGGCCTGCCTTGGTCCCAGCCTTTCTTCTCACCCACACGCTGTGTCTTCCCCAGACCATCAGTAATGTGCTCCTCCAGTACGCAGACATCATCTCCAAGGACTTCGCCTCCTACTGCTCCAAGGAGAAGGAGAAAGTGGTGACCTGAGGGAACCCCTGACCTATCCCCCTCCTCAGCCCCATTCAGCATCCCCAGGACTCCCTTCTCCCCAGAGCCCTGACACCTGGGGCTATGTATGTCCACCTGTGTGTGATCTGACTGGACTGTGTGTGTGTGTAGAGGTGCTTGTTTGAACGTGTGTGATTGGAGTGTATCTAGTTGTGTGTGTCTGAGTGTATGGGAACTAAGTGCATGTGTCTGATTGTGTATTGTCTGTATTGACTGGTACACTGCACGTGTGTGTGTGTGTGCACATCTGAGTGTGCGTGTCTGATCATATGTTATCTAGCTTTGTTCAATGGGTATCTATGGCATGAATGTGTGTGTGTCTGACTGCATGTCTGAGTGTGCGTGTGTGATTGTATTTCATCTGGCTGTGTTAACTGGGTATAACATGAGTGTGTGTGCCTGTCTGTGTGTGTCTGTACATATCTGAGTGTGGGTGTCTAGCCGTGTTTCATCTGTGTTAACTGGGTATAGTGTGAGTGTATGTATGTGTGAGTATGTGTGTTCAACCGTACACATCTGGGTGTGTGTCTCATATTTTATCTAGCTGTGTTAACTGGTTATAGTGTTAGTGTGTGTATGCTTGTGTGTGTGTCCAGCTGTGCGTGTCTGGGTGTGTGTGACCATGTTTCGTCTGGCTGAGTTAACGGCATATAGTGTGAGTGTGTCTATGTACGTGTGTGTGTGTGTGACTGTGCACGTCTGGGTGGGTGTGTCTCACCAGGTTTAGTCTGGCTGTGTCGAATGTGCATGGTGTGAGGGTGTGTCTATGACTGTGTCTGGCTGTGCATGTCTGAGTTTGTGTATCTGTCGGGGGGGGGGGGTCTCATGTGTATATCTGAGGGTGAGGGCACACGCCTTCAGTGTGTCACTGGCTGTTGCAAATGAAGCCTTCATTGTGTGAGCTGCAAAGCTCTGGACCCCTGCAGGAAACTATGCTACCCCCAGCGTTCCCAGCCCCTCTTATGGACCCACCAGGCCTAGGGTTGTGGGATTACTTGAGTCCTCCTTGCCCCCATCAATCCCCAGAGATGCCCCAGCAACAACACGCCCAGAAGCCTGAGCCCAAACACTGCCTTCCATTCGCAGGTGACCCCTCGGGACCCCAGCTTCCTCCAAACTCAGACCCTGAAACCATCCCGAGGTCCCTGGCGGTGGGTAGGGGAGGATCTGGGGAGAGGTCCTGAGGCCTGACTCCCCTCTCTGTTCCCATCCGCAGCCCTGCATCCTCATGAACAACACTCAACAGCTACGAGTTCAGCTGGAGAAGATGTTCGAAGCCATGGGAGGAAAGGAGGTGAGGCAGGGCCAGGGCAGGGCTGGAGAAGGGAAGGGGGCACCCCCACCACTGTGTCCCTGCAGGCCCCTAAGCTCATATGCCACCAGGCCTGGGGATGAATTCCAGCTCAACCATGCTCTTAAACCCAGGCTTGCAACACAACTGTGCCTCAGTTTCCCCTCCAGCCCCTTGGGATCCCTTTCCCTGGGTCAGATGAGAAAATGCCCAGTACATGTGGATACTTACTGAACCTGGCCTGATGTCCCTTCTCCCCTGTTAGCTGGATGCCGAAGCCAGTGACATCTTGAAGGAGCTTCAGGTGAAACTCAATAACGTCTTGGATGAGCTCAGCCGGGTGTTTGCTACCAGGTGGGAGCATCTCCAGGGCTGGGGGCAGTGGGGAGGGAACAGCCTTCAGCCCTCTGAGCCTGGGGCATCTGGAGGCTCAGCAGATGTAGCGGTGAAGATTGCAGGCTCAGAGTTAGACAAGGCTGAGTTCAAATCTTGGCTTTACTGCTTACTTGCTGTTGTGGCCTTGGGTGAGTCACTTAACCTCTCTGAGCCTTATATATTCTTTTATTCCTCTGTAAAGTTGGGGTGATGACAATAATAGTACCTGGGTAGGATTTTGAGAATGAAATGAGCAATGTGGGCAAACGTCTTATCCCTTTGCCTGGTTCTGCTGTTATTCTTTTCCACCCTTTTTTTTTTTTTGAGATGAAGTCTCATTCTATCTCCAGGCTGGAGTGCAGCGGCGTGATCTCGGCTCACTGCAACCTCCACTTCCTGGGTTCGAGTAGCTGGGACTACAGGTGCACGCCACCACACCCAGCTAATTTTTGTATTTTTAGTAGAGACGGGTTTTCACCATGTTGGCCAGGTTGCTCTCGATCTCTTGACCTCATGATCCGCTCATCTCGGCCTCCCAAAGTGCTGGGATTACAGGCGTGAGCCACCGTGTCTGGCCTGTTCTCCATTCTTGCTCGGTTATGTGCTGTGATGCTAATGATATGACCTTGAGGACCAAAGATGAGCATCTGTGTCCTCATCCAGCCCTTCCTGTGGTCTAAGCCTTTTCTTTCTGTCCCCAGCTTCCAGCCGCACATTGAAGAGTGTGTTAAACAGATGGGTGACATCCTTAGCCAGGTTAAGGGCACAGGCAATGTGCCAGCCAGTGCCTGCAGCAGCGTGGCCCAGGACGCTGACAATGTGTTGCAGCCCATCATGGACCTGCTGGACAGCAAGTGAGCCGGGCCAGGTGGACTGGGCTGGCCAGGGAGGGGCTGGGGCAGGGCCATAGAGACCCAGGGACTGGCTGGAGAGGGTGTGCAGGGAATGTTTGCCGCGTAGTCACTGGATAGTTGGATGGCTGAGTAGAGGGTGGAATGAAGGGGATGGAAAGTTGGGTGGGCAAATAATTGGAAGGATTGGTGAGTAAATATTTTTGTGGATGAGTGAATGGTGGATGAATAGGTGACATGAGGGGTGGATAGGTGGGTGGATGCATGGATTAAAAGATAAATGTTTAGAAGGCTAGATGGAGGATAGATGTTTTAAAAAGATGGATGGGTGGATAGTTGGGTAAATATTTGGATGGATGAATAAATGTTTTGATGCATAGATGGATTGATGCATAGATGGATGGATGTCCGGCAGGCTGACTTGATGAATGGTTGGATGGACGGATGGTTGGATGGACCAATGGATGGATGGATGGATGGATAAATAGATGGATGGGTGGGTGGATGGATGGATGGATGGATGGATGGATGGATAGGTCAATAGATATTTAGATCATTGAATAAATGTTTTGATGCATAAATGGATGGACAGATGGGTGGATGGATAAATAAATGGATGGTTGGATGGGTGGGTGGGTAGATGGATGGATGGTGGATAGATATAGGTGGATAAATATTTGGATGGATAAATAAATATTTTGATGCATAAATGAATGGACAGATGGGTGGGTGGGTGGATGAGTGGGTCGATGGATGGATGGATTAATAGCTGAGTAATATTTGGATGGATGAATAAATGTTTTGATGCATAGATGGATGGACAGATGGATGAATGGATGGGTGGATGAATAAATAAATGGATAAGTGGATGGATGAGTAGAAGGATGCATGGAAGGATGGATGGATGAACAGATGGACAGATGGATGGACAGAAAAAGAAATAGAGAATTAAGGACCACTGGAGGAGGGATGGATTGGTGGGTGACTGGATCAGTTGGCAGATGGATCATGGTGGACTGCCTGTCTCCTTCAACCCCTATCCATCCAACCACGATTTCTTTGCTGTTTTCCCTTTCAAGTCTGCCCTCTGACCATTCCCCTCCTGTTCCTCCTGGGCGTGGCCTTCTCCCTCATAGTCCCTGATCTCCATGCTTCCTGTTTCAGTTCCTCCCCCACACTGTTCTTTCAAACATGAAAGTCTGGCTGTGTCTCCCTCTTGAACACTCCATGGCTCCCCACTACCCCTATCCTCATGATAAGGCCCAAGGCTTCCTCGCAGACATTGAGGCCCCTTCCCATCTGGTCCCTGCTGACCAGTCCAACCACCACTCACTCTTTTCTTCATGCATCAGATATCATAGCCCCATCAAATCACCCAGGGGTCCCTGTACAGGCTGTGGGCCCTCTTTCCTATCTGTGGAATGCCTTGCCCACCTGTTAAGGGAAGGGGATCTGTGGGTTGGGGCCAACTGGGCCCTCTCTCAGACCTGCCCCTCGTCCCCAGCCTGACCCTCTTTGCCAAAATCTGTGAGAAGACGGTGCTGAAGCGAGTGCTGAAGGAGCTGTGGAAGCTGGTTATGAACACCATGGAGAAAACCATCGTCCTGCCACCCCTCACCGACCAGACGGTGAGACCTGCAGGGGGCCCGTGGAGATATTTGGGTCACATCCCTGGCGGGAGCCCAGAAAACTTGGTGCCTAGAGGCTGGGGGTTGAGAACAAAGGCATCCGGTCTCAGAGAGGTCATCCAGGCTCAAGGGCCATCCAAGGGTTATGGAAGCCACCAGAGGTCAGTGGGGGGCCATTCAGAGGTCAGAGAGGTCACATGGGGGTTAAAGATCATCGAAGAGTTAAAGAGGTCATTCAGAGTCCATTGTGGTTTCTCCAGGGTCGAAGACATCAGGGAGAGTCAAGAGAACGCTAAAGTCATAGAGGTCACATGTAGGTCAAAATAGCATTCAGAGGTCAGAGGTCATCTAGAAAACAAGTCAGCTTCAGGATCAAGGTTATCCTTGAGTCACGGAAGGCCCACATTGGCCAGGCACTGTGGCTCATGCCTGCAATCCCAGCACTTTGGGAGGTTTGAGGCGGGCAGATTGCTTGAGGTCAGGAGTTTGAGACCAGCCTGGGCAACATGGTGAAATCTCATCTCTACTAAAAATACAAAAATTAGCTGGATGTGGTGGCGCATGCTTGTTTTCCCGGCTTCTTGGGAAACTGAGGCACGAAAATTGTTTGAACCTGGGAGGTAGAGGCTGCAGTGAGCTGAGATGGTGCCACTGCACTCCAGCCTGGGCGACAGGGTGAGACCCTGTCTCAAAAAAAAAAAAAAAGAAGGCATACATAGACATCAGTGCGTTTTTCTAAGGGCTTTGGGGCTCATTCAAAAGCCAAAGAAGGGGGATACCATGGACTTCAAAGATTAGAGATCAATAGACCAGGGGGCTCCTGGAGGTCAGCCAGAGGTCATGGAGGGCATCCAAGGTCAAAGAGGTCAAGCAGAGGTCAGTGGCCATCCACAGACCAGGACCGATAGACCAGAGGCCATAATCTCCAGGGACCAGGGGGACCCAGACATCTGTAGAGGGATGTAGCTGGGCGTGGGTCCCTCCGGGAGGCGTCAGGAACCTGAGGACAGCAATGGCACTTGGGCTGTGGGCACGTTGCGGAGTGGGGAGGTCTTTCCCAGGTGGACCACGGAGGCTTGGGAAGGGTGCGCGGGGGGCCATAGATAGGCGATGATGGTGGGGGAGGCTCGGACTTCCCATCCTCCCGTCTCCTCTGGGCTGGGCTGGGGCAGGGGTTTTGCCCCTCCGTGCTGCCATCTCTGCCCCCTCCCTGGCCTTCCCGGGAGACTCATGGTACCTTATTCCCCCCCCCCCCCCCGCCCCGCCCCCATCACGGCTGACAGATGATCGTAAGTAGAGGCCCGTCTGTCCGTCTGTCTGTCCGTCCTCTCTGTGTCTGGACTCAGCCCACCGCGTCGCTGCACCCCTCTCCCCACCCACCCAGCGCCCCCTCCTCACCCACCATCCTCCCTCCCGCCTAGATGTGCCTGTGTCTGTCTGGGGCGGGGCATGGGGTGAGGGCGGGGCTGGGAGGGAAGGAGACCACGCCTACCTTCTTTGTTCCATTGAAGTCCAGAGGAGCCCCCCTTACCGGCTTCCAAACCCAAATCCTAGCTCCTCCTTCGCAGCGGACCTGCCATCTAAGCGTAGAATCCAACCTTGCTCCTGGGCCCAAATGTCACCAGATGCCTTGAAGCTAGAAAGAGGATCAACCCCAGGATTCCTCTGACCTCCTCTTTGGGCTCTGAACTGTCAGCAGCTTCTCAGAATGCAGGTCCCCACCATGAGGGTCTCTACTTCTGATTCTTCTGCAATTCCATGCTCCAGACCATTCCTCGGTGCCCCAACACCCTGCCTACCCAACTCCCGCCATCCACACCGACACACACCAATCCCAGACATACACCCAGTTGACCAAGTGGGAGACTTTTGTCATGGCTTTGAAGTCAGGCAGATTTGGGGTCAAATCCTAGCCCAGCCACTCTCCCTCTGTGACCTTGGGAAGTCACTTGACCTCCCAGCCTCTGTTTTCTTGTCTGGAAAATGGGGCTCATTGTGTCACCTCCCTGAGGGTAGTTCTAAGAACCAACTGGCATGATGCATTAAAATACTCATCTCAGTATTGCCTGAACCCATGAAGTGGAGGTTGCAATGAGCTGAGATCCCGCCACTGCACTCTCAGTGACTGGCCCAGAGGCAGTGATCACTAAATCAGAGCTAATGGTGGTGGTGGTGGTGATGGTGGTGGTGATATGCAGACATGTATGAGAGCAGAGACAAAACAACTTCAGATTTTCCCTTTGTGGGCAAGACAAGGCTGTTACAAGATTTCACTTTGTCAAAAGTTTACAAGTGCTTACTTCCTGGTAGCTGCAGCCTGGGTCTTTGGCTATAACCACTTGGTGGCAGCATACCTGACCACAGGCAATGCTTTTGTAGGCAGGGGGATAAAGGAATTCACATTTAATGACTCCCCATATGCCAGACCTTCTCATAGCCCCTGTTTCAGCTCACCTTCATGATTACCCTTTGAGTGAGGTGGATATTATGATCCCCATTTTGCAGATGAGGAAAGCTGAGGCTCGGAGAGGAGTCACTTGTTCAAGGTCATATAGTAAATATATGCCAGTCAGGATTCAAATTCAGATCTGTCTGAATATGCAGCACATTTGCTTTCCTGTTAACCCAAGAACCAAGGGTCTCATGTGTACAGTAAATGTAAGTGGATTTTATTTTGGCAGTGACTTATTTCCCTTCTTTCTGGCTTTCTCTAGCTCTGTATCTGTATCTTTCTCTCTCTCTTTCCTGTCTCTAACTCACAGCATTTAAGAGTCAGTCATTAAAGTGTGCCCACACGTGCACACACACACACACAAACAAACACACTATCCCCATGCAACCCAGTCAAGTCCCCTGTGCTGTGTGGATTCCCCCATCCCCGTGAATATTCCTGTGAGCATCCCAGGTTCCCACCCTGCACGACTTGCCAGGTTGATCACCCTGTAACATTGTCTCTGCAGGGGAACCTCTTGAGAAAACATGGCAAGGGATTAGAAAAGGTAATGAGGGCCTCGTCTCACTGAGGCCCTGAGCTCCGGTGTCTGGGCATGCGTGTGCATGTGTGTGTGTCTGTGCACCTAGGCAGGAAGGGCAGCTGGGGGTCATGGGTAGGAGATAGCTGTCCTAACCAAGTCCTGCAAATCCAGAAGTCAGAGATGAAGTGATTCTCCAGGGACAGAACATGCAGTGTGTGTGCACATGTGAACTAATGTGTGTGCACAAACAGCTCCCATCCTCCCACAGTAGTACCCACAGGGCTCATCTGAGCCCTGGGCTCAGCTGAAATTCTGTGACTTCTTGAGGAGCCTATATGCTGGATCGCCACCCTGGATTGAGACGTGTTGTTTTTTATGTAGAAATTTTTTTTGTTGCTGTGCTAGTGCGTGCTTGTTGTTAAGGAGATGGGAGCTACAGCAACACGCAAGCAGCTGTCTTGCTGTGCACTTGTGCAGAAGATATTGTTGTACCTTTGTGCATATAAATGGAGTGCATAGCTTTGTGAATGTGGGTCACAGGGATTCACACATTCTCTACTTTCTCCGCCAGCCCTCTGGGGGGCATATTCAGTGTCCAGGCACCCTATATGTGGATGTGAATCCGTGTGGGGTCAAGGGTGTGTGGGTTTATGTGTGTGATTGTGCACATGCCTGCAAGTGTTTAGGAGTGCACGTATGTAGTTTAGTGTATGGGTTCTTCAGCATTGAGTGAACTTACAGTATATGTTAGTATGTTTTTTGTAGACTCGGGTGCTGGGATACAGGGGCAACCCCTTAGGAATGGAGGAGGAGAGATTCCTAGCCCTGTCTTATCTCCCCACCTCCCCAGGTGCCCCAGGCTGACTGTGGGATGAGGCTGCTTCCAGCCTCCTGGGCACCCTGAGCGTGTTCTGGCAGTCAAGGAGTCTGACCCCTAAACCCCCGCTGGGGGACAAGAGGAGGTGCTAGCTGGGGAGGGGGCCCACCATTAGACTCAGGACCTGGGGAGGAGCTCCTGGGCTGGGAAGTGAGACTGTGTTTTGAGGGGGCAGGGAAGTCCCACTGAGTATCCTCCCAGCAGTCACCAGAACTCTGACCTCCACCTGATTCTCTCCACAGGGCAGGGTGAAATTGCCAAGCCACTCAGACGTAAGACCGGCCTCTCACTGTCTGTCTGGCTCCCACCCCACTCCCCTCCACCCCACCCCTGTGCCCCCTTCCACCTCTGTGGTTCGTGCCGTCCGAGGGCGTACTGTGAAACTGTCTGTTGGTCTCTTCTTCCTTTGTCTGTCTGGCTTGCTCGTTTGGGGTGGTGGGGGGGGGGTTGGTGGGTAGGGCAGAGGGTACCCAGGAAGGCCCCTGAGCCCTGCCAGACTACAGGTGGGTGCAGCAGGGGAAACTGAGGCCCAGTTCGCTGGACCCCTGAATAACTGTGCCTTGTAAGAACCTCAGGATCACGACAAGAAATAAGAATAGTAACAGCCAAGATGATAATAATAATACTAGTAGGAATGACCAGGTGGCCAGCTGGTAGACTATAAACATCATTCAAATTTCCCCACTGTAAATGGGCCCCCTCCCCACATAGCCTCACCCAGGACCCCCAGACCATCCCAGGACCCAGTAATACAAGACTCGTTGCCTCAATACTCAGCCCCACCCTGTCCCCCAAGTTACCATGGGTATCCATGGTAGCCAGGGTGGGAATTGAGGCTCAGAGTATTCAGGGACAAGACTGGGGCCATCCAACAGTGAGAGAGGGGGCTAGAGACATGCCTTCCAGGCTGGGACCCCGTCTCCCTTAGCATTGCCCATGACTTTGAGACCAAGTGATAATTAGTGAACACTGAGCAAAGACATGTTTAGTTCAGACTAAGCCACAAAGTGGATATGATTTTCCCCATCTAGATGGGAAAACTGAGGCTCAGAGAGGTTAAGTGACTTGCCCAGGGCCACACAGCAGGGCTGCAATTTGAACCCAGGCCCATCTGGCTTGTCAGAGCCATCACCACATCACCATCTTGCCAGTGTCTGTTTGGGAGTGGGGTTGAGGATGGATATGGAGGTGTTTGTATAGAGGGAGGATTTTTCCTTTAAGAGGTCAGACTGGGCCGGGCATGGTGGCTCACGCCTGTAATCCCAGCACTTTGGGAGACCAAGGCAGGCAGATCACGAGGTCAGGAGATCGAGACCATCCTGGCTAACACGGTGAGACCCTGTCTCTACTAAAAATACAAAAAAAAATAGCCAGGCGTGGTGGCAGGCGCCTGTAGTCCCAGCTACTCGGGAGGCTGAGGCAGGAGAATGGCTTGAGCCCGGGAGGCGGAGCTTGCAGTGAGCCAAGATCGTGCAACTGCACTCCAGCCTGGGTGACAGAGCAAGACTCCGTCTCAAAAAAAAAGAGGTCAGACTGGCTGGCAACGTGGCTCAAGCCTGTAATCCCAGCACTTTGGGAGGCTGAAGTGGGAGGATCAATTGAGCCCAGGAATTCAAGACCAGCCTGGACAACACAGCAAGACCCCATCTCTATGAAAAAATTTCACAAATTAGCTGGACATGGTGGCTCACACGTGTAGTCCCAGCTACTGGGGAGGCAGGAGGATTGCTTGAGCCCAGGAGTTTGAGGTTGCAATGAGCTATGATCACGCCACTGCACTCCAGCCTGGGCAACAGAGGGAGACCCTGTCTCAAAAAAAAAAAAAAAAAAAAAAAAATCAGACTGAAAGTCCTGCCAGATTACAGGGGAAATTTCCCTGCAGAGGGGATGCTTCCTTGAGGAGGAGGAAGTGTTTTACCAGAGCCATTTTCTGAAACCGCAGCCCGGCCTTTTGTTTTCCCAAAGCTCCCTTTCCCTGGAAAACCCTGCCCACACCCACAAACACCACCGTCTGAGGCCCCCCCCAACCCACTGCCCCTCACAGTCTGGTCCCTGTCTGTTTCTCCCATTACACAAGCCTGGTTGAGGCTGAGAGGGTGGGTACTATCCCCACGGGACTGGGATTTTCAGGGACAAGCTCACCACATCCTCCTCAGTTCTTCCTGGGGAATTCCAGACCTCTGTCTCTGGGACACAATTATTGCCCTGCCCAGAGCCTTTGGGCAAGAACCAAGATGGTCTCTGGGGCTGGAGTGTCAGCTGTAGCGCCCCTGCCCTCACCCAGCTGTCTATTGTTACCCGCAGGGAACCCAGATGATCTTCAATGCAGCCAAGGAGCTGGGTCAGCTGTCCAAACTCAAGGTGAGGAGTGGGGCTGGAGTATGGGGTGAGGGACTGCTCCCCAAACTCATGTGGCTTCCAGGTTGCCACCATCCTGGGGGAGGGTTTGCAGGATGATGACGTGCATTACAGGCTCAAAGGACAGAAACTACTCACTGAAGCACAAGATATTTGCTCCCCAGTATGTCGGAAAGATGTGAATGGTTCAGCTTCAGGTACAACTTGATCAAGAGGGCAAGTCATTTGTTCAACAAGTATTTGTTGAGCACCTGCTGTGTACCAGTCACATATTGGGTGCTGGGATGATGAAAACATAGACCCTCAGCCCAGCTCCTCCAAGTTTAACAGGGATGAGACCCATAGGCACAGATTCCGAAGGTGGAGCCCACTCCACCCACGTGGCCCCTCTCCCCATCCATCCAGGACCACATGGTACGAGAAGAAGCCAAGAGCTTGACCCCAAAGCAGTGCGCGGTGGTTGAGTTGGCCCTGGACACAATCAAGGTGAGAGGCCCTACCCCTCCCCATGCCAGGTGGGGGGTGTAGAGGGTGTGGCTGCTGTGGTCATGGACCTAGGTTTGCCTCAGACCCACATTAATTCATTCAGTTGATAAACACTCCCTCATTCCCTCTTCTGTGCCAGAGCTGGGCTGGCTAATGCCGGAGCATTAAGGAGCCCCACGTCAGGGAAGACGGCTGGATACAGACATCCTCAGCCTTGTAGGATTAGGCTTGGGGTAGAGGGAAGGATGTGGGCTGGGGGAGCCCAAGGAGTGAGAAGGTATAGAGGGAAGGATGTAAAGGACCTTGTGCCAGGCGTTTCTTGAGGTGTAGAAGGGTAGAGGGAAGGATGGGGGCTGGGTGAACCCAAGGTGGGAGAAGCCAGGGCTTCCTGGAAGAGGGCATGTGAGAGGTGGGTTCTGAGGAATGCATAGGAGTTCACTAGGCAAAGCAAAGGAAGAGGTGAGAAAGTAGTAGCAGGAGGAATTGGGAGTGGTGACAGCAGGGCTACCCCGCCCTATGAGTGGGTAGAGCGTCCCACCAGCCTCACCTCTTCCCACCCTGTCCTCCCCAGCAATATTTCCATGCGGGTGGCGTGGGCCTCAAGAAGACCTTCCTGGAGAAGAGCCCGGACCTGCAATCCCTGCGCTATGCCCTGTCGCTCTACACACAGGCCACCGACCTGCTCATTAAGACCTTTGTACAGACGCAATCGGCCCAGGGTAAGGGCGCCCAGACCCCATCACCCTTTCGCGCTCCGCAGAGACAGCCCCGCCCCAAGCCTGTGCGGCTGTGCGGCTCACTCCCCCTGTGATGTCATGGATGGGGCGGAATTGACATCTCTGCACCAAGTCCGGGGACCAATGAGTGATCAAAGGTTCGTGGGGGCGGGGCCTCTGACGTCACAGGCCGGGAGGTGATTGTCAGCTCCTGGGAAAATCTGTGATGTCCTGGAGCCAGACAATGATTGGCAGCTCTGGGATGGAATGTCTTTGACATCAAGGACCAGGGCAGGCTTGATGACTCTTAGGTGTGGAACCTGTGACTTCGTAGGGCCACAAAGTGATTGTCATCTCCCAGGAAAATCTATGGTGTCCCAGGGCCAATGAATGATTGTCAGCTCCTGAGGGACCTGGACAGTCATGGGTCCAGGGAGTGGTTGACAGCTCTGGGAGACTTCAGGAGTGATTGACAGCTCAGGATGAGCAGGACCTCTGATGTCAAGGGGTCAAGGAATGATTGGCAGGTCCACGGGTGGGACCTCTGACTTCATGGTCCCGGGGAGTGGTTGAAGTCCCCTGAGGAGGGACCTCTGTGACGTCATGGGGCTAAGGAATGATTGACAGCCCCGAGGGTGGGAGGGACCTCGACTTGGTGGGGGAGGCTGGACGGAGAGGGAGTTCCCATTTCTCAAACTCTCTCTCTCTTTCTCTCTGTCTTTTGCTTCGGTCTCCTGTCCCTCTCTGAGTGCACACACACGGCAGCTGGGGCTGGATGGAGGGCGGGATTCCTTGGGGACCGCCCCCCTTTTCAAAATTGGTCCCAACAAGGGCAAGAAGTTTGGCAGCTTGACCTCAGGAGGGAGAGGGAGAATCGCCATCGACACCCAGCCTGGGGCGAGGGGAGTAAAGGCCTGTGGCCTCCGACGGCCCCCTTCCCCCCGGATCCAGCCAGCCCAGGGCCCTCCGTGGGCGCTGGGTCTCTGAGCTCAGCTTCCCTTCCAGTCCTGGCTGCTTTTAGTGTCTCTGGCGTCCGTGGAGCAGGAGGCTGTCTGTCTGTCTCTCCGTCTGTCTGCAGCTGACGTTTCTCTCTCTCTTGTTTTTCCTCCCTCTCACTCGCTGTCCCCTCTCCGCGCCTCCCTTGCCCGCTCCACACACACTCCTCCATCCTCACCTCTCACTGGCTCGTCTCTCCCCGCTCCCCATGCTTCCCACCTCTCTCCCCTCTCCACCCCCCAATTAGTCCATGGTGGAAAAGGTACTAGGTTTACCCTTAGTGAAGACATTTATCCTGAGAAGGGTACGTGCCTCCGCCGCCCCCCCCCCCCCCCCCCCCCCCCCCCTCGCCTGGGGCCCGGTGCCTGCGCCCCTCCCGGCCCCGGCTAGTAAAAGGATCGTCCTTCTGCCTCAGGGGCCTGCAGGGCTGCCGCCCAGGCCTGAGCAGCTTGGAGGGCCCAGGCGGGTGAGGGGGAAGGACGATTTGCTGGTTCTACATGGGGAAGAAGTGATTCCAGTGAGAATCCCAGAATTCATTTCTCCTGAAATGACACATTTTTTTAAGCCAGATCCTGGGACCCCGGGACAGTCACCTGTCAGATTAAGAGCTGGGCTGTGATTCCAGCCCAGCCACTCCATGGGTAGGCACCTTGGGCAAGAATCTGATTCCCTGAGCCTCAGTTTTCTCATCTGTAAAATGGGGACAGTCAAGGACCCTACTTCATAAGATTATTGTTATCGATATTATTATTATTTAGAGACAGGGTCTCCTTCTGTCACCTAGGCTGGAATGCAGTGGTGCAATCACTGCTCACTGCAGCCTCCCTCCTGTGCTCAAGTGATCCTCCTGCCTCAGCCTCCCGAGGAGCTGGGACTACAGGCACATGCCACCATGGCTAGCTAATTTTTAAATTTTTTTTGTAGAGAGGGGGTCTCACTTTGTTGTCCGGGCTCATCTTGAGCTCCTGGCCTTAAGTGATCCTCCTCCTTGGCCTCCCAAAATGCTGGGATTACAGGTGTGCGCCACTATGCCAGGCTGAGGAGATTATTTTTAGGATTGAAGGAGTTACATTTAGAGCGATTTCTGGCAGATAGTAAGATCTCAGCAATTCCTCACTGTTATTAATGTTCTTTCATTCTTTCTTTCTTTTTTTTTTTTTTTTTTTTTTTTTGAGATGGAGTTTTGCTCTTGTTGCCCAGGCTGGAGGGCAATGATGCAATCTTGGCTCAACCTCCACCTCCTGGGTTCAAGCGATTCTCCTGCCTCAGCCTCCCAAGTAGCTGGGATTACAGGCATGCGCCACCACGCCCAGCTAATTTTGTATTTTTAGTAGAAACAGATTTCTCCATGTTGGCCAGGCCGGTCTTGAAATCCAGACCTCAGGTGATCCGCCCACCTCAGCCTCCCAAAGTGCTGGGATTATAGGTGTGAGCCACCACGCCTGGCCATTATTACTGTTCTCATTAATATATTTGATGTCACATTTCCTAGCATAGAAAACAGTGAACACTTATCAGGCTCTAACGCTGAGCAGGACCTTGCGCCAGGCATTTCTTGAAGAATCTATGCTTGGTTTTGTTGTTGTTGTTGTTTGAGACAGAGTCTCACTCTGTGACCCAGGCTGGAATGCAGTGGCGAAATCTCAGCTCACTGCAACCTCCGTTCGCCTCCTGGGTTCAAGCGATTCTTGTGCCTCAGCCTCCTGAGTAGCTGGGATGACAGGCCTGCACCACCACACCTGGCTAATTTTTGTATTTTTAGTAGAGACGGGGTTTCGCCATGTTGGCCAGGCTGGTCTTGAACTCCTGGCCTCAAGTGGTCCACCTGCCTTGGCCTCGGCCTCCCAAAGTGCTAGGATGACAGGTGTAATCCCAGCACCTGACCAGTTTGTTTTCAATTTGAGGCAGGTGCTGTCACCCGGGCTGGAGTGCAATGATGAAATCTCAGCTCACTGCAGCCTCCACCTCCTGGGCTATGTTGCCCAGGCTGGTGTCAAACTCCTGGCCTCAAATGATCCTCCCACCTCGGCCTCCCAAAGTGCTGGGATTACAGGCATGAGCCTCCGTGCCTAACCTTCTTGGGGAATCTGAAACAGATTTCTTTAACTGCCCCACGAGGGGTCCATCATTCCACAGATGAGATGCTGAGAGCCAAAGGAGATTCAACCACTTGTCCGAGGAACCTTCACCTGCAGGAGTCCCGGGACTTGGGGAGTGGGGAGTGGGGTTGGAAGAAGCACTGAGAGGCCCAGGACAGACCCTTCCTCACGGAGCCAGCAAAGCATGGGATGGGGGCACCCAGCACTGCCCCCCTCCCCCCTTCTTACTAGCTTTGGCCTTGGTCTGACCCCTCACCCGACCCACCACTGTCCAATTCCCCCCGGCACCCCAGTCTGGCCCGGATTGAGCTTGCTATGAAGCATCGGCCTGGGGGAGGGCAGGGCGGCTGAGCATGTGACTGGTGGCGCGGGGCGGGGGTGGAATGGGAGCCTGAGGCAACAAGGAAGGCGGCCTGGGGTGGGCAGCAAAGACCGGGGCCACATACCCCAGTCCTGGGGTGATGGGGGTTTCCAGGCCCCTGTGCTTCCCAACCCTCAGTCACTTCCTGTCCAGCGCGAGGTAACCCAATCAGCCTTGGACTGACCCAACTTCCCGCCCTCACCTCTGACTTTCCCTTTCTTCTCCCCATGCATGGGGTGGTCCAGGAGTGGGGAGCTGCCTGGTAGGGGCTGGGGAGGGGCTGGTGGAGGTGCTGGCGGTCACAGGTCCACAGGCCCCACAGGATGCCCTTTTGAGTCACGGAAGGCGGGACTGGACGAGATTCTTACAGGCTGCCGCATCCATGATCCCCATTGGAACCATGGAGGACACGTGTGACCCCACACAGAAGCCCACCACACCACGATTCAAGCAGACAAGGGAACTTGTTGACTCCAGAATGGAAAAATTAGGGGTTGAGGCCGGGCAGGGTGGCTCATGCCTGTAATCCCAGCACTTTGGGAGGCTGAGTTGGGTGGATCACTTGAAGTCAGGAGTTTGAGACCAGCCTGGCCAACATGGTGAAACCCCATCTCTACTAAAAATATAAAAATTAGCCAGGCATGTGGGTGGATGCCTGTAATCCCAGCTACTCAGGAGGCTGAGGCAGGAGAATTGCTTTACCTGGGAGGCGGAGGTTGCAATGAGCCAAGATTGCGTCATTGCACTCCAGCCTGGGGACAGTGCAAGACTCCGTCTCAAAAACAAAAAAGAAGGCCGGGTGCGGTGGTTCACGCCTGTAATCCCAGCACTTTGGGAGGCTGAGGCAGGAGGATCACCAGGTCAAGAGATCGAGACCATCCTGGCCAAAATGGTGAAACCCCGTCTCCACAAAAAAAATACAAAAAGGCCGGGCGCGGTGGCTCAACCCTGTAATCCCAGCACTTTGGGAGGCCGAGGCGGGTGGATCACGAGGTCAGGAGATCGAGACCATCCTGGCTAACATGGTGAAACCCCGTCTCTACTAAAAATACAAAAAACTAGCCGGGCGTGGTGGCGGGCGCCTGTAGTCCCAGCTACTCGGAGGCTGAGGCAGGAGAATGGCATAAACCCGGGAGGCGGAGCTTGCAGTGAGCCGAGATCGCGCCACTGCACTCCAGCCTGGGTGACACAGCGAGACTCCGTCTCAAAAAAAAAAAAAAAAAAAAAAAAAAAACAAAAAACAATATTTGTCTTTTTGCGTCTGGCTTATTTCATTTCACATAATGACCTNGCGTAAACCCGGAAGGCGGAGCTTACAGTGAGCTGAGATCCGGCTACTGCACTCCAGCCTGGGCAACAGAGCGAGACTCCATCTCAAAAAAAAAAAAAAGGAAGAAAAGAAACTTAAGATTCTGCACTAGAAGGGAAGTACGGGTAAGGAAAATAAAATATGCTCCTACTAGCTGTCACATCAGGAGGGATGAGGATTCTGAGCCAGGTGATGCAATGAGGTGACCTGTGGGGCTGGATCAGAGTTAACAAGGGCAAGAATGGGGTGAGTGGGGAGAGGTAATAGTAACCTACTGGAAAGGGCCACTATTGGAAGGAGTGTTGTAGATCGCAAAAACCACTTTGATTATTTCAGAGTGAGGTGGGAGCCATGGAAGAGTTTGTTTTTGCTTTGTTTTGTTTCCTTTTTATACAGTCTTACTGTGTCACCCAGGCTCAAGTGCAGTGGCGGGATCATAGCTCACTGCAGCCTTAACCTACTGGGATGGGATTAGGCGATCCTCCTGCCTCAGCCTCCCAAGTAGCTGGGACTACAGGTGCACGCATCACCATGCCTGGCTAATTTTCTTTTCTCTCTCTTTTTTTTTTTTTTTTGAGACAGGGTCTCTCTCTGTCACCCATGCTGTAGTGCAGTGGTTCAATCTGGGCTCACTGCAACCTCTGCCTCCCAGGTTCAAGTGATTCTCCTGTCTGAGCTTTCCAAGTAGCTGGGATTACAGGCGTGCACTACCACGCCCGGCTGATTTTTGTATTTTTAGTAGAGACAGGGTTTCACCATGTTGGCCAGCCTGGGCTCGAACTCTTGAACTCAAGTTATCTGCCCACCTTGGCCTCCCAAAATGCTGGGATTACAGGCATGAGCCCTCCAAAGTACTGGGGTTACGGCATGAGCCACCACTGCCCAACCCACGGAAGAGTTTTGAGCAGAGGAGGAACATGATCTGACTTTTAAATTTTATTTATGTATTTATTTTTTAATTTTCTGAGACAGGGTCTCACTCTGTCACCCAGGTTGAAGTGCAGTGGTGCGATCTCATCTCACTGCAGCCTGGACACTTCTGAGCTCAAGCGTCCCTCCCACCTCAGCCACCAGAGTAGCTGGGGCTACAAGCACGCGCCACCATGGCCACTAATTTTTGTATTTATTGTAGAGATGGGGTTTTGCCGTGTTGCCCAGGCTAGTCTCAAACTCCTGGGCTCAAGGGAGCCTCCTGCCTCACTCTCCCAAAATGCTGGATTACAGCAGTGAGCCACCGTGCCCTGCCGACAAGCTCTGACTTAATACAATTTTTCTGGCTGGTATATTGAGAGTTGATGAAAGAATGGAAGGAGGGAGACCAGTAAGGAGGCTAATGCGATAGTCCAGGCATGGGATGCTGGGGGCAGGTGTAGGATACAGGTAAAAGACATATGGATGTATTTTGAAGGTAGAGCTGGCAGGATTTTCCAGTTTATGGGCACCTAGGGAAGAAGTGAAGACAAAGAAGAGAGTCAAAGATTGAGGTGCAGGGTTAGTTTGAGGACCCACAGAGGAGAAAATGACAAAAGGGGGTTGGAAGGAGTGACAACTATGTAGGATGAGAATCTGGAGGTGGTGACGTTGTTGCAGCCAAGAGGACAAACAGCCACAGGAGGCCAGGGTGCCAGATGTTGCCAAGATGTAGTGTAACGCGAAGACTGAATTTTGACAACATGGCAGTCAATGGAATAAGAAAAAAGAAAAGAATTGCATTAGGCTCAGAGAGGTTAAGCGATCTACCCAAGATCACACAGCAAGGCAGTAAAAGGCCAGAACCCAGGATTCTTGGCTTCCCAAGAGCACCTCCTATCCCGGCCCCCCTCAGTGCCTCCCTAACAGGGCTGATGACCTGGTGCCGCCAGCACGGGTGGGTGGGAGGCCGTCAAGGTCCCTCCTGGTGGGTGGGAAAGAACAGAGCTCATGCTGACCATCCTCCCCTGCCCTGCCCAGGCTTGGGTGTAGAAGACCCTGTGGGTGAAGTCTCCGTCCACGTTGAGCTGTTTACTCATCCAGGAACTGGGGAACACAAGGTCACAGTGAAAGGTGAGTGGTCTGAGGTGGGAGGGACTTGCTGGGTTCCAAAACAGAAATCAAATTCAAACTGGCTTAAGCAATACCCTTTTTTGTTGTTGTTGTTTAATGGTCCATAAAATGGAAATGTCCAGAGGTCACCACCTTCAGGCATGGCTGGATCCAGCAGTGTAAACAGTGTTATAAGACTGAATCCCACTTTCTCCATCTCTCAGCCCTGCTTTCCTTTTCTTGTCTTTTGTTGACTAGAACACAGATTGGGTTGTTTTTGACATGGCTTAAATAAGACAGAATTAGGCCAGGTGTGGTGGCTCAGGCCTGGAATCCCAGTACTTTGAGAGGCCGAAGCTGGCGGATCACTTCAGGCCAGGAGTTCGAGACCAGCCTGGCCAACGTGGTGAAACCCTTTCTCTACTAAAAATTCAAAAAGTAGCGGGGTGTGGTGGTGTGCGCCTGTAATCCCAGCTACTCAGGAGGCTGAGGTGGGAAGATCGCTTGAACCTGGGAGGTGGAGGTTGCAGTGAGCTGAGATCGCGCCACTGCACTCCAGCCTGCGTGACAGAGTGAGACTCCATGTAAACAAATGAACAAAAATGATAGAATTAGTTTTCCTCTGGGGTAACAGTCTAAGAGCAACCAGCCTCAAGCTGATACGACAGCTTCGTGGTGCTGGTGATCTGTGCTGCTGACATCTTTTGTTGCATTTTCTTTTTTTTTTTTTTTTTTTTTTTTTTGAGATGGAGTCTCGCTCTGTCGCCCAGCCTGGAGTGCAGTGGCCAGATCTCAGCTCACTGCAAGCTCTGCCTCCCAGGTTTATGCCATCCTCCTGCCTCAGCCTCCCAAGTAGCTGGGACTACAGGCGCCCACCACCTCGCCCGGCTAGTTTTTTGTATTTTTTAGTAGAGACAGGGTTTCACCATGTTAGCCAGGATGGTCTCGATCTCCTGACCTCGTGATCCGCCCGTCTCGGCCTCCCAAAGTGCTGGGATTACAGGCTTGAGCCACCGCGCCCGGCCCTTTTGTTGCATTTTCATCCCTAATGTGTTGTTGTTGTTTGTTTGTTTTAGAGGCCAGAGTCTCACTCTGTTGCCCAGGTTGGAGTGCTGTGGTGCAATTATAGCACACTGCAGCCTCAAACTCCTGGGCTCTAGCAATCCTCCTGCCTCCGCTTCCGGAGTCGCTGGGATTGCAGGCATGCAGCATCACACCTGGCTACTTTTTAAATTATATTTTTGTAGAGATGGGGTCTCACTCTGGTATCCAGGCTGGTCTCAAACTCCTGGCCTCAAGCAATCCTTCCACATGGGCCTCCCAAAGTGCTGGGATTGCAGACGTGAGCCACCACACCTGGATTCAAATGTGTTTTTCCTCCACTGTAGGCTCATAAAGAGCTCAGCCCCCACAAGCATTGCAGACTGCGGCTAGAGGAAGGGGAAAGTTTAGGGTTCACTCCCTGCCTTTTAAACTACAGTGGAGAAGTAGTACACGTGATTTTTTTTCTCTCATCTCATTGGCCAAAACATAGTCATATGACCACACTTAGCTACATGGGAATGCTGGGAAATGTAGTCTTTATTTCAGACATGGTTTTTGGCGGGCGGGGGAGTTGTTTTTGTTTTGTTTTTATTTTTATTTTTTTAGACAGGATCTCGCTTTGTCACACAGGCTGGAGTGCAGTGGCACAATCTCAGCTCACTGCAACCTCCGCTTCCCAGGCTCAAGCAATCCTCCTGCTTTAGCCCCACAAGTATGTGGGACTACAGGCATATGCCACCACACCCAGCTAATTTTTGTATTTTTCGTAGAGACAGGGTTTCACCATGTTGCCCAGGCTGGTCTCAAACTCCTGGACTCAAGCGATCCACCTGCCTCCTGAAGTGCTGGGATTACAAGCATGAGCCACTGCGCCCAGCCTTGGGGCAGGTTTTGAGAGCCACAAACATTTACTTTTTCCAACTGGGAGAACCTGACCTGTCTTACCCTCTACCTCCCCCAACAGTGGTGGCTGCCAATGACCTCAAGTGGCAGACTTCTGGCATCTTCCGGCCATTCATCGAGGTCAACATCATTGGGCCCCAGCTCAGCGACAAGAAACGCAAGTTTGCGACCAAATCCAAGAACAATAGCTGGGCTCCCAAGTACAATGAGAGCTTCCAGTTGTGAGTTTGGGATGCTGCGAAGAGCATGGGGGCAAGGGCAGGGGCATCCACGAGGTGAACCCCAAAGCCAGCTAGGCAGGAGGGATCTGGGATCTGGGCCCGAGAATGGGAGAGGCCACATTCTAGGTGCGGGTGCTGGAAAGGGAGACACCTTAGTAGTGCAGGAATGGCATCAGGGAGGGGACACGAGGATGGAGGTCACCTTTGGGAGCAGGCAGATCCCAGGGGAGGCAATGAGTAGAGTGGAGTAACTTCGTGATGAAGACTTGTGGAGGGGAGGGAAAGTCTGGGTAGGAAGTGCATGTTGGGCAGGGCCATTGCTGGGGCTGGAGACTCTGTCTGGTGAAGGAATGAGGGTGGCAGTGATGAGGCTTATGAGTGGGGGGCTGAGGGACCTGGGGACAGGACCGAGGTCGCATGGGGGTGGGGACTACTGGAGTCCACATTGAGCCTTGTCAGGACCGTCGGGGCAGCCCATCTGGAGGAGTCGGCTCTGGGGACAGGAGTGGAGTGTGGATGGATCCCAGGCATGGGGGTGGGGTCACACTGGATGGAGGTTCTCGGAGTTGGGAGTGGGCCTAGGCTGCGGGTATCAGGATAGGGTCTAGAGGATGCTGATGATGTGGAGAGCATAAAAATGTCTGCTCTGGCCTGGTGTGGTGGCTCACGCCTGTCATCCCAGCACTCTGGGAGGCCGAGGCAGACAGATCACCTGAGGTCAGGAGTTCAAGACCAGCCTGACCAACATGGTGAAACCCCGTCTCTACTAAAAACGCACAAAAAAATTAGCCAGGTGTGGTGGCGCACGCCTGTGATCCCAGCTACTCAGGACGCTGAGGCAGAAGAATCGCTTGAACCCAGGAGGTTGCAGTGAGCCAAGATCGAGCCATTGCACTCCAGCCTGGGCAACAAAAGCGAAATTCCATCTCAAAAAAAAAAAAAAGTCTGCTCTGCCCGAGCATGGTGGCTCACGCCTGTAATCTCAACACTTTGGGAAGCCAACTTGGGCAGATCACTTGAGGCCAGGAGTTCGAGACCAGCCTGGCCAGCGTGGTGAAACTACATCTCTATTAAAAATATAAAATATTAGCTGGGTGTTGTGGTGGGCGCCTGTAATCCTAGCTACTCGGGAGGCTGAGACAGGAGAATCATTTGAACCCAGGAGGTGGAGGTTGCAATGACCCCAGATGGCGCCATTGCACTCCAGCCTGGGCTACAGAGCGAGACTCAAAAAAAATTAAAAATACAGAAATTAGCCGGGTGTGGTGGCAGGCGCTGGTAATCCCAGCTACTCCAGAGGGTGAGGAGTATGAGAATCGCTTGAACCCAGGAGACACAGGTTGCAGTGAGCCATGATTGTGCCATGGCACTCCAGCCTGGGCGACAGAGCAAGAAGACTGTCTCAAAAAAAAAGTCTGTTCACGGGGGTAGATGGTGGTGGTTAGCGGAGGTAAAGTTGGGGTCATGTGGGCTGGATCCTTGGGTCAAGTGTCAGCCTCATAGAGCACTGGGGCAGGGCAATGTTGGATGTTCTTGGGGGACAAAAGTGCAGACAAAAGTAGTCCCAGCTACCTGGGAGGCTGGGGCAGGAATATCGCTTGAGCTCAGGAGTTTAAGGCTGTAATGAGCTATGATTGTGCCACTGTACTCCAGCCTGGGTGACCGACATAGCGAGACCCTGTCTTTAAAAAACCAAAAATCTATGGGCCAGGCACGGTTGCTGACGCTTGTAATCCTAGCACTTTGGGAGGCCAAGGCAGTGGATCACCTGAGGTCAGGAGTTCGAGACCAGCCTGGCCAACATGGTGAGACCGCCCATCTCTACTAAAAATACAAAAAATCAGCCGGGTGTGGTGGTGCATGCCTGTAATCCCAGCTACTAGGGAGGCTGAGGCAGAAGAATCGTTTGAACCCGGGAGGCAAAGGTTGCAGTGAGCCGAGATTGTGCCACTGCACTCCAGCCTGGGTGACAGGGGAAGACGCCCGCTCAAAAAATAAATAAATATAATAAAATAAATACATAAAAATGCACAGAGGTAACGGTAAATCAGAGCTGGTTAGCTGGTATCATCTAGGGGGGCTGGGAGCTCTTATGGGACAAGATTGAAGCCAGTTCCAGGTCATGTCAGCACAGGGCGCTTGGTCAGAAGGTTTTGGGGCGATTGGCCCCCTTAGGGAATACTCAGGAGGAGAAGCATGGTCTAGTGGGAGGTCAGATGTCAGCCAGGGTGGGCCGGAGTACTTCAGGGATAGAGGTGCAACCTGGGAGGGGGACAAGAGGGAGCAGCTGGGCGGCGTGGCCCTGTAGGAGGGGCTCTTATCCAGCCGGCGTCAGGGCAGGTCACTGGGACTGCTTAGGAGCAGGAGCACAGGTGAGGGGCATGCGGGCGGTGGTGTCACCCATGGTGAGGCACCAGGGCAGGCTCATGTCTGCAGGGCATCTTGGAAGTAAGAGGGGTGGGCTGGGGGTGTGGGGAGCTGGGGAAAGGGCCACGTCGTGGGTCTAGAGGAGAGCCTGGTTAAAGAGCTTCTGGATGGGACATTAGGGGCGGGGCCGTGCGGGCAGCAGTTCAGCCGGCAGAGGGCACAGGCGCGGGTATCTCAGGGTGCGGCCATGGCCTTGCGGGGCGGTGTCTGAGGAAAGGGTTAGAGGGGCGGGAGCTGGAGTAAAACTATGCGGTCATTTTTCCGTGGGTGGAAAAACGGGACAAACAGGCGTGGGTATGGCCCAGCTCGAGATCAGCTGTTGTGGGCATGGCCAAGCGCAGGGTTGTAGGGCACGTAACGGGGCAGGGGCGGGGCTAGCGTAGCGTGGGAGGTGATAGGTGTGGGTACCCCGGGGTCGTCCTCCCGGGTGTGGTCCTCCCGGGCGTGGGCGTGGCCAGCAAATGCGGTGGGGGCGGGGCATCACTGTGGGTGTGGCCTGACTCTCGTTCCCCCCGCCCCCCGCAGTACGCTGAGCGCCGACGCGGGCCCCGAGTGCTACGAGCTGCAGGTGTGCGTCAAGGACTACTGCTTCGCGCGCGAGGACCGCACGGTGGGGCTGGCCGTGCTGCAGCTGCGCGAGCTGGCCCAGCGCGGGAGCGCCGCGTGCTGGCTGCCGCTAGGCCGTCGCATCCACATGGACGACACCGGCCTCACGGTCCTGCGAATCCTCTCGCAGCGCAGCAACGACGAGGTGGCCAAGGAGTTCGTGAAACTCAAGTCCGACACGCGCTCAGCCGAGGAGGGTGGTGCCGCGCCTGCGCCTTAGCGCGGGGCGGGCGGCCGAGCGGCACTGCGCCTGCGCGGAGGGCGCTGGGCGGGGAGGGGCTTGCGTCTCGGTGGGACCTCCCCAGGGGCGGGGCTCGGGAGACTACACGCCGAGGGTGGGCTGCGCCTACGCCCTTGACTGAGCTCTCCCTTTTGGAGAATTAGGAATGGAGGATGCCCCGCCCTCTCGGGAGGCCACGCCCAAGGGCGCGATGAAGGAAGAAGCCACATCCCCAACTTGAGGCCACGCCCCCAGCATCTAGGGGGCATTTTGAGCTGGGATGGGGGAAACCTCGTCCCCATGGAGGAGGCCACATCCCGGGGCTCCGGTACTGGGAGGCACAGCCTCCTGTCCCCTGGAAAAGCCATAAGACGGGACCCAGACCCCTGGGACCCCAGACCAATTGCCAAGCATGGAAATCTCAGCTCCCTCAAGGGGGGGGCCCTGGGCAAGGGATAGAGCTCCCTGGAGGGCCCCTCTAGGTGATCTGGGGACTGGAGGGACCAGGATTCTGGTTGGAGGGCCCCGGAATACCGGAGTCCCTTTAGATGTTTGTGCAAAAAATAAATGGGGGGAGGGGGGAGGATGGGATTTCAAAAGCACATGCGCCCTTGGGCGCCCAAACCCTGGGGGCCGAGGGGACGGCTCTGGGGCACCCACGCTGCCCCTACTTCCCTTTGGGAGTTTGCCTCTCCCTCTCCCCCTACAAACCCAGTCCTCATATCATAGATTTCAACACACCCATTTGACAGATGGCAAAACTGAGGCTCAAAGAGCTGCTTGAGACTTGGCCGAGGTTCCAGCTGCCATACCCTCTATTCCTCTCCCTTAGGCCTGTGTGCCCCATGAAAGGGTGGGCTGAGATCGGGATGACCTGACACAGCTCCCTATTGCTGCTAATTCCCCCTCGGGGGCCTCCTCCAAGGGGTGGGAGTTCCAGGCCAAGAACCCTACTTTGCCTTTCCTTCTCCGGCTGCCAAGCAAGACCCCTGTCCTCAGCCCTTTCTCCTGGCACTCCATGGGGGATGCCATGAGGACCTCCCACCACAAAAGAGAATTTGGGATCCCCTGGTCCCAGGTTTCTCCACCCCTTCTTCCTTTCCCAGAATTTTCCAAATAGGAAAGAACAGAAAGAGACCAGAAACTCTAGGGGGGAGAGAGAGAATGAGAGAGAGAGAAAGAGAGAGAGAGAGAGAGAGAGAGAGAAACCCAAACACAGTGAGAGCTTAGTCTCCAAGATCCTATTTATTGATTCAAACACCCAAGCCACAGGATACCTCAGATGGCCCTCTAGCCTGCTGGAAGCTCTTTCTCCAGTAAGCAAAGTTGCAGTGACTTGGCTGCAGTTAACCTTGTGCACACAGGACCTTAGGGGAAAGTTCAGTGTGGACCATGTTTGCTCTGGGATCTGCTTTTCCTCGTGCTTGTATGGCACGCCTTTTTCTGCTGGATTGAGAAAGACAAGATTTTGCTGTGCTAGGGAGAAATGAAAACGGGGTGAGATGAGTAACTGGGTTCCTGGAGGATGGAACATCAGATGGGGAGGCTTTCTGAGGTGAAGAATGAGAGGGAACCACTTACTAGAGAGAAAAGAGCTCCAGGCCTGGGAACAGCATGTGCGAAGGCCAGGAGAGGAGAACTGTTGAAATAAGGAGAAAGGTGGCACAGCTGGAGCTGAGCCAGCAAGGGGGATCATGAGGAGCCTTGGGGTTGGGGAGATCTGCAGAAGCATCAGACCAGGCAGGACCTTGTACGCTGTCCTGAGGAGTTTCACTTTTATTCTAAGACAGTCGGGGAGCTCCAGGAGATGTTTAAGCTGGGGAGAGATTGGATTCCAGCCTGCAAAAGCTGTTTTGTGAAGACTAAAACCAGTGAGGAGGGGTGGGGGTGCTTTGGAGACACTGAAATGGATTATTGGAAAGATTCTGAAGGCTGTATTGAAAAGACACCTATAACTGTGGACATGGCTATAATCCCAGCATTTTGGGGAGGCTGAGGCTGGTGGATCACTTAAGGTCAGGAGTTTGAGACCAGCCTGGCCAACGTGGTGAAACCCCGTCTCCGCTAAAAATACAAAAATTAGCTGGGTGTGGTGGTGCATGCCTGTAATCCCAGCTACACAGGAGACTGAGGTGGGAGAATTGCTTGAACCCTGGAGGCAGAGGTTGCAGTGAGCCAAGATCACACCACTGCACTCCAGCCTGGGTAACAGACCAATACTCCATTCCCTCCCCTCTACCCCCCCCCCCAAAAAAAAAAATCCTGCGCTTAGATGAGCTCCATGGCTGCTGAGTACAGTTGTCCCAGTTGCACACTGCCCAAGGGTTTGGCATCGCTAAGAAGGCCACATGCAAATCCTAGACATTGAGTGTTGTATGTTTATGACCTTGGTGTCCCAACATGTGAATGGCCCAAGTGTCTGGAAGAAGTGGCGCCACTTTCTAATTTGCTTGAAGGTGTTGCGTGTCCCCTAAATTCAGACAGATGCAGGTAACTGGAGGTTCTGAACCAAAGGCTAAAATGCAAATTCTCATAAAGGATTGGGAAGCTGTAGCCAGGGATAAGCTTATGTGACTGTTATATGGGCTGAGGAGCAGATGTGAATTTCGGACCATGCCATGCCTGAGGGTGGGGGTCGGATGGATGGATGATTCAGGGTTGTAACCCGTAGAGCCCAAAGGGGAAGTGATCTGTGACCTGTGGTGAGGGTGACCTGGAACATTTTTGGATGGCTGGAAAGAAATGGGGAAATTGAGCTGCCTGAGATAGTCAGGATATTTCCCAAAAGATTCCTTAGGAGTCTTTCTGGTCAAGACCTGTGTGTGTGTGTGTGTGTGTGTGTGTGTGTGTGTGTGTGTGTGTGT
>NW_020257507.1:0-17786 GCF_003255815.1 Theropithecus gelada
CACCCGCTCACTCACCCTCCACTCACTCACTTGCCACTCACTCACCCACTCACTCACCCTCCACTTACCTGCCACTCACCCGCTCTCTCACCCGCCACTCAACAGCTCACTCACCTGCCACTCACCCACCACTCACCTCCCGCTGTGCACCCCAGTTCCTAACAGGCTGCAGACTGGTACCAGTCCATGGCCCAGAGGTTGGGGACCCCTGGTCCAGTGGGAAGACATGGGAGGGAGATCTGGGATGCCCATGGGCTTTTTTAGAGTGTGAGTTTTGGGGGCAAACACACTTGGAGTTGGACCTCACCTCTGCTGCTCACTAGCCAATGATCTCAGCTCACAGTGCTTCATGTTCTAAGCCTCAGTTTTCTCATCTGTAAGGGGGGAATCATAGAAGCAGTTCTCAGGGATTTGGTAGGGTCACCCACATAAACATCCAACCCAGAGCCTGGTGTGCCATGAGAGGCTCCACAGACACTGGATCTCAGCTTCTGCCCCGGAAGGAAGCCACTGTCCCCAGAACCACTTCCAGGCCAGAGTGAAGGCAGCCAGACAGCAGGAGGCCAGGCGTTTGCAGGGGCAGTGTCCAGTCTCTGCAGCTGACAGCTGTGTGGAACCCTGCAGTGTTCAGTATAGAGCTCCGTGATATGCAGGATTTGTGGGCTCTCAGGTACGCAGCCCTGCCCCCACCCTCAGGGACGCAGCCCTGCCCCCACCCTCAGGTGGGCAGCCCTGCCCCCACCCTCAGGGACGCAGCCCTGCCCCCGCCCTCAGGGACGCAGCCCTGCCTCCACCCTCAGGTACGCAGCCCTGCTCCCACCCTCAGGTGTGCAGCCCTGCCCCCACCCTCAGGGACGCAGCCCTGCCCTCACCCTCCTGTGATGAATTGGGCCAGTCAAACAGTAGAAATAGGAGCAGTCCCCTGGCCGTGCAGGAAGGCATTTGCCCACTGGGCTCTTGCTGGTCCCAAGGGACACCTCTTCCCTCCTCATGGCCCCAGGTCTGGGGCTCCATCCTCCTGGGATCAGAGGAGACAGTTGGGCCCTATGGAGTCCTAAACTTTGGCCACAGCATGACAAGGGCAGGGAGTGCTGTTCCCGCTCTCTGAACCCACGCTCCATCCTGACTGCCACGTGTGTGCAGCACCATCTCTCCAAGCAGGCGTCGTGTGGCTTCCCCATCCAATGGGCCGGGATTTCCTTGTAATCAGCCAGGAAGCATTCCTACTCTGTCTGCCCCAACCCATCTCAAGAGGGCGTGGAAAGGACTGGGCACCTGCGAGCTGACAAACCCCACCGTCGTGGGAACATGTGTCCTCGGGCATAGTTCCCTGGTGGTACAAACCCTCCACCTACAGCTTTGCCCGCCAAATCGGAAGGGCCCCCTGTCTGCCTCTCCTCCCAGAAGATCATGCCAAAGACACCAGCCTGGCCAAACCTAGCAGAGAACTGAGGGCCCAGTCGGGGGAAGAATCAACGTTCTGCTGGAAGGAGGTGGGCCCTGAGGGGAGCAGACGCTCTCCCTGGAACAGAGGAGCTGATGCCCAGAGGGGAGCCCAGGGCAGCCCCTGAGCTTGGTGCTGCTGACGTGCAGGTCTGGTGGGATAGAGGCTGTGCACGCAGAGGAGAGCAGGGAGCTGGGCCCATGCCAGTGGCCCTCCAAGTACTCACTTTGTCCATGCAGACCACCGGGCCCTGGTCTGCCTGGACTGAGGGGGTTCCCAGTGCTTCAACCCAGATAGCTCTGAGAAACTGGCAGGCCACAGAAATCATCCTGGGCTCCTCAGAAAGATCCAGTAGTTCCCAATAACCCTGCCAGTAAGAATGCAGAGGCAGAAGATGTACACACACACACACATGCATGTGCGCACACACACATATTTATGGACACACAGACATACACGCATATACATGTATACACACATGCATCTACGTACCCACATACACATATATGCATCTATTGCACACATTTACACTTGCACATATACACCAGACATCTGGAGACATATCTGCACACATACATGCACACATATATATACACACACATCTGTATGTACATACATGCATATTTGTGTACATGTACATGATGTACACACAGGTTAAGCATCCTGAACCTAAAACCTGAACTGCCCCAAATCGGAAGCTTTTTGAGCACAGGCCTGAGTGACCCTGAAGGAAAATGCTCATTTGGAGCATCTTGGATTTCGGAGTTTTTAAACCAGTAAGTATGATGCAAATATTCTAAAATGCAAAACTTGAGACACTTCTGGTTCCAATCACTTCAGATAGGAAGAGTCGACCTTTGTATACATTACACACACGTTTTTGTGCCTTGTGATATTCTGCTTTCTAGTGTGTGCACATCTTCCCGCACCTCTTCACAAAGAGACTAAGTGGGCCTTTCATGTGCACTCAGTGTCAGCAGCTGGCACAAAACCAGGCTGTCGCCCAGCCTGTGCACACACAACCACGGTGTGTATGGAGAAGCACCAGACCCCATTGCTAACGCAGAACAGGAGAGGGCCGGCCCCAAGCACTTGGGTCCCTCCTGCCTCAGAACAAAGCCAGGCTCACACAGACACTCCATGTCCCCAAGGTGGGGGCTCCTGGGGCCTCTGGCTGTATCTCTCTCCCTTTTGAATTGCTTCTGTTCTGCTTTGCAAAACACTGCCTGGTCTTATTATTGAAGTTACTTTCTTGGGTTAATTAAGATTCTTCTCTTACTCAAATATTGACCAAGGCCTGCCCTGCCCCCACCCCTTAACCGGCAAACAGGCTGTGGAGCCATAACCTGACACCAGACGCAACGTTAATGACTTTAAACAACCAGGAGTTTACGTCGAATACATGTTCCATGCATCTAATTTTCATCCCTGGTGCCCATTTAAATTCTTTGCATGTTTTAAAAATTTATGTCTTCCTTTCCCATCTCCCTGAATTTTACTCCAGCCTAATTTATAAGAAAAATGTGCTTTGAACTTTTAACTAGGATGCTAGAGAATGAGCCACCTTTCATTCCTGATGAGCTGAGATCCTTTCCCGTTTCTTCAAACCTTCAGTTGATGATGTATGTGCACACACACACACACACACACACAGGAGTATATATATTTTTTCTATGCTTCTTAAAGAAACAACCAGCCCTTTTAAAACACTTTTTAAATGCACAGTATAACAAGCACTGTGGGGGAGAGGAACAGAGACTCCTAGAGAAGGAGTCTCCTTGATGCTTACTGGAATTTGCTATTTTCTTCTTTTCACGGGAAATGTGTGAGAGCACCAGTATAGCTGTTAGCTGTATCCTGTGGTTTTTGTGGTTACTTCCAGGAAGAGAGAGGACTGAGTCTAGTGTGCAGAGCTGCACGCCCACCCCGCGCTCAGGTAGCTCATCCCTCTGAGAGCCCAGGGGCAGCAGGAGCAGTGAGGGCACCGCACGGCAAGAAGGTAGCCCGGATCACACCAATGCGGGATGCTCGGTACCAGGCTTCACACAGCATGGATAAAACGAGCCTTCTTTCCTGAGTGAGGCCTAGACCTGCAGGGTGGGAAGACGTAGGACTGGGAGAAGGGGGGCCGGGAGGAAGATGACGTCAGAGCTGTCTGCAAAAATCATCCATCAAGAGTCAGAAGGCGTCAGATCTCGTTGAATAGTGGGTGGGTGGTCTCTGCATCACCTGCTGCTCACCCTGTAGGGCGAGAAGGGTCAGAGGGGAGAGTGTGTGCATGTGTGTGCAAGTGTGTGTATGTGTGTGCCCGTGTGGGTCCTCACCTTATGTGTCGCCCCTCATCTAGAGCTATTTGGCTGGGACCTTGGCATTCTCTGGAGCATAGTTACAGAATGGAAGCTCCATGCACAGACACTGGACTTGTTCACCACTGCAGTCTCTAGAACTTGGTCTGACATGAGTGCTCAGCAGGTACACAATGAATGAAGAAGTGTGTGGAGAGAAGGCAGTCTTCACAGACTTGGAGGAAAAATTCCCAGCCTTGGCAAATTGTTTCATGAAGTAGGAAGTTAATCCTTTCTGATATTAAGAGCTAAGCAGTCTTAAGAGCTGTGCACCACCAAACTATGACTTCATGGGGGCATTGTGTAACCAGGCCCATCCACACAGGGTGAGGAATTAGATGCTACTTATTATAAGGGCTTGTACCTGTTTCTTAAGGAATCCCTTACTATACAATTTTTAAATTTCCCATAAGATACTCTTTAATTTTAACTTCTAAATATAATAAGGATACATCAATATTATCTATTCTTGCATATGTTTCTCCTAAATAATTTCAATAGCTTTTCTTGAGGAACTTTTAGAAAATGTTTATTATTTCACTGTCTAGGGAAAATGTTAGCAATGAAGAAATTACACCAAAAAGAAAAGTTGACATGTTTTGCCATCATGAAAAACCTGTCCAGAGCTCCATAAAAAATCATGCAACACTTCCTAATTCCAAAATATATTACAAAGCTATGGTTATTAAAACAGTACACTACTGGCATAAAAACAGACATATAGACCAATGGAACAGAGAGTCCAGAAATAACTCACATACACTGCCAAGTGCTCCATCATAAGCATGCGGAGAATACACCATGGGGAAGGGTCACCTCTTCACGGGTGCTGGGGAAACTGGACGTCCACATGAAAAAGAACAGCATCGGACCCTCATCTCACATCCACAAAAACCCACTCAACATGGACTAAAGACTGAGACCTGAGACTGGAAACCATAAAAGTACTAGAAGAAAACACAGTGGGAAGCACGAGGACATTGGTCTAAGCAAAGCTTTCTTGGATCTGACACCAAAGGCACAAGCAGCAGAAGCAAATGTGAACACGCAGGACAACGTCAAACCAGTGAGCTCCTGCACCGACAGGGAAACAATCAGCAGATCCAGAGGGTGGCCGCGGAAGGTGGGGTGATTGGCGGGTGGGTGGTCTCTGCATCCCCTACTGGTCACCGGGGAGGAAACATTTGCAAACCACATAACCGATAAGGAGTTAATATTTTAAATGTATAGGCTGTTGGGTGTGGTGGCTCACACCTATAATCCCAGCACTTCGGGAGGCAAAGGCAGGTGGATGACTTGAGGTCAGAAGGTCGAGACCAGCCTGGCCAACATGGTGAAACCCCATCTCTACTACTAAAAATACAAAAATTAGCTGGGCGTGGTGGCGGGTGCCTGTAATCCCAGCTATTCGGGAGGCCGAGGCCGGAGAATCACTTGAATCTGGGAGGCAGAGGTTGCAGTGAGCCGAGATCGCACCACTGCACTGCAGCCTAGATGACACAGCAAGACTCTATCTCTAAAAAATAATAATAATAAAATGTATAGGAACTTCCTACAACTCAATAGCAAATAATAATGATAACCTGATTTAAAAGTGGGCGAAGGACTTGAGCAGACATTTCTCCAAAGAAGGCATCCAGGCCGGGCGCGGTGGCTGACGCTTGTAATCCCAGCACTTTGGGAGGCCGAGGCAGGCGGATCACGAGGTCAGGAGATCGAGACCATCCTGGCTAACACAGTGAAACCCTGTCTCTACTAAAAATACAAAAGATTAGCCGGGCGTGGTGGCGGGGCCTGTAGTCCCAGCTACTCGGGAGGCTGAGGCAGGAGAATGGCGTGAACCCGGGAGGCAGAGCTTGCAGTGAGCCGAGATTGTGCCAGTGCACTCCAGTCTGGGCCACAGAGCAAGACCCTGTCTCAAAAAAAAAAAAAAAAGAGAAGGCATACAAATGGCCAACACACTGTACATGGAAAGATGCTCAACATCACTAATGATCAGGAGTATGCAAATCAGAGCCACGATGAGATACCTCTCTGTACCTGTCAGGAGGCTGTGACCAAAAAGATGCGTGTTGGTGAGGATGTGTAGAGACTGAACACTTACATGCTGTTGGTGGGAATATAAATGGTGCAACCATTATGGAAAACAGCATGAAGTTTTCTCAAAAAGTTAAAAAGGGAGCCACCATATGATTCAGCAATCCCACTTCCAGATGTTTATCCAAAGGAAGTTAAATCAGGATCTCGAGGCGACGTGTGAACTCCAGAGTTCATCACATCACTGTTCACGGGAGCCAAGACATGGACGCACGTGTCCCCCAGGGATGAGTGGGCAGGAAAGCGTGGTCCATAGACACAGTGGATGCTCTTCAGCCTTAAGAAGGACAGGTCGGGCATGGTGGCTCTCACCTGTAATCCCAGCACTTTGGGAGGCTGAGGCGGGTGGATCATGAGGTCAGAAGATCAAGACCATCCTGGCTAACACGGTGAAACCCCGTCTCTACTAAAAAAAAAAAAATACAAAAAATCAGCCGAGCGTTGTGGCGGGTGCCTGTAGTCCCAGCTACTCGGGAGGCTGAGGCAGGAGAATGGTGTGAACCCGGGAGGCGGAGCTTGCAGTGAGCAGAGACTGTGTGCCACTGCACTCCAGCCTGGGCAACAGAGCAAGACTCCATCTCAAAAAAAAAAAAAGAAAAGAAGGACAACTTGCCATTTGCAATAACAGGGATGAACCCGCATGACATGACGTAAAGTGAAACAGAAGTCAGGCCCGGGACAGAGACTACATGACGTTGATGAAGTGTGGAATCTACGACAATTGAACGCACCGAAGAAGAGAGGAAGATGGAGCTGCCGGGGCTGGCGCTGGGGGAAGCACGGGAAGGTGCCGTTCCAAGGACACAAGCTTTCAGCGATGCGGCCTCAGCGCGGTCTCGAAATCTGCCGTACGGTTGAGAGCTAACGGTACTACGCTGCACACTCAGGGAGCTGTGAAAACGGTGGGCCTCGTTACACATTCTTAGCATGTGGAAATGAAGGCCCCATGAAGGAAGTGGAGTCGGAGAGGGACGCCATGGCCGGTTCAAGGTGGAGGAAGGAGCTGCAGGCCTAGAAATACAGCCAAGTGCCACAAGCCGGAAAAGGTCAGGAGCCGTCCAAGAGCGTGTGGCCCTCCAAAGCCCTGACTTCAGCTCGGTGGAACCCAGCTGGACTGTGGCCTCCTGTAAGAGAATAAATCTGTGTTGTTTTCCTGCAGGTTTCTAATAAGCTGCGTGTATCGTGGGGGAGACACAGGGAGCCGAGGACCAAGCGCTTCCTGTGGCTGTTCTGTTCTTCCACTAAGCGGGCAGTTTTCCTTCCCAGAACCCTCGGTGAGGCATTCAGCAGCCGCCTCTCCTGTGAATTTTTCTTAAATATCATTTGGTAATAAATCATAGTGTGCCCATCAAATTTTTCCCTAGAGTATATTATTTTTAGGACTTTGAAACATTTGCTCTTTCCTTCTCTAAGATGATGTTTGTTTTCGTGCAGGCTGAGATGTTTTTACCTAAACTCTATCACCCACAGATTTCTCAACCCAGTGGGGCAGAAATGGGGATTTGTGCTGTTTCATATGGGATTTGATGTTAAAAAACAATCTGTGCAGCCGCTCTCACAGGGAGGATAACATCCCCCGCGCGTGGGTTAACGCAGAGCTCTCCTGATGCAAAGCGTCTCCGTGAATATATAAACCCGGACAGCTCTTTCTGGAGACGGGAAAGCCGTGCCCCGTGAGTGAGGCCGTTTATCCTGGCTCGCCGCCGTTGCTCCTAACAGGAGTCGAGAGACCGATCTCGGAGGCAGCGCTGAGCGGAATCCCTGAGACTTTCTGTGTCGGTTCCATTTCTGGTCTGGCGTAACTTCCACCGTGTAGCGGAATCAGATGAGAGGCGCAAGACACATTGTGAACCCACACAAGCCCCACGCAGAGCAAGCTGTGGATTGGGCATTGGGTATTCTTATTTTAAAAGTTAAAAAAAGCAAAGAACCTCTTTCTCTCTCTCTAATAAGGTGTTGATTAAATTTTAAGTGAACAAGGTACAAGAGGTGAAAACACAGTATCTATTTCCATAGAGCGTCCACACGAGGGCGTTCCCAGGAGGAGGAGCGCGGTGGCCTGGGCGGCACATGGATGCCAAGTCCTTGGATTGGCAGAGGGTCGTCGAGTCACTTCGAGGGGCTGGATACTGTTGTAGGAGCCAGGGCCACAGCGGGGAAGCGCGCTAAGGGTCCCCTTGTCGCAGAGAAGGGACAGGCACTAAGGTGACCGGGTAATTTCCGGTAAGGCGTGATGCGAAGAAAGGAGAAGAGGGCACAGTGATGGAAGGTGGGGCTGAGCAGAGGTCTCTGAGCATCAGGACGAGAAGAAGCCCAGTCTGGAAAGACCCCAAGGAGAAACACAGAGGCCACGCGGGCCGGCTATGGTGCCTCTGAGGGACGGGGGAGGGAGGCCGGCTGTGGTGCCTCTGAGGGATGGGCGAGGCTGGCTCGGGAGGTGGTTGGTGACGCTGTGTGTTGAAGGCTGTGGATCCTGTCCTTGGTGGGTGCAAAGCCAGCAGACATTTCCACAGGGAGAGGGATGTGACTTAGAAAGTTCACTCCATGCTCAGAGCACTGGGCCTGAGAAGCACGAGGCGAGCTGGAGACCCTGGGCCCTGGGAGGGGCAGTGCACGAGTCAGACATGGGACCACACGTGGAGCTGAGCTGGAGCAAGACCTGCTGTAGGTCCCAAGAGGCGGAGGGGCCCAGGCTGTCTGTTGACAGAGGCCCTGGGCTGGGTCTGCTCTGGTGGGAAAATGAAGCGTCTGCTTGGCCAGGCTACACCGGGCCCTGCGGTGGAGACACTGAGTAAGCGGCTAGAGGAACACACATTCAGCATGGGGAGGTCTTGCTGCAAGAGATGGCGATGTGGGGTCTTTGGAGCCTGGGCAGAGATGAAGTCCAGGCCAGCCCAGGTCTGAGGCTGACAGCAGAGAGCAGCGCTGCTGAAACCTTGGTGCAGGGAGGGCCCATTGCCCGCAGCGTCCCTGTCTGGCACCTCCCACCCAAGCTGCAGCCTCTCTGGGCCTGTCCTCCCCGTGAGCACGCAGCGTGTTCTGCTCCTGCTCCTGCTCCTGCTCCTGCTGGCCCCACCCCGATGGTGGGCCAGGCCCAGCCCCAGCCGCTGCCTCTGTGACCCGACAGGTTGTCATGTCTGAAGGTCTTGCCACGTTATTCAGTCATGTTTTGGGACCAAATCTGGAACTTGGAGAAGAAAGGAGGAGGGGGCTGCACCCTAGCCACAGGGGTGGTATTAAAGATGGCACAGGGGTCTCCTCTCCTGCTGCCTTCCCAGGAGAGGGACTGGAGGGCACAGGTGCTGAGAAGTGGAGTCCCTGAGTGGGGCCGGTGGGACGCGGAGGAAGGAAGGGAGCTGGCGGGACGCCCACCCCGCCCCACCCCACACCACCAACATCTGCTGATTGAGTTTAAATATCAACGGTTCAATGTGTAGAGCCATCTGTAATACTTTTAGCCCCAGCTTCTTTCACATCAATAGGCAAAAAAGAGGTAATTAATAAAACGAACATAAAGTTCTAATTATAGGGTGTAAATATCACTGTCAGGAGAATTATTAAGATGAACGATGGGTTTTGTGATTAGGAGAAGAAAATAACCTGCCCAGGGGAATGGAAAGGAGGCAGACGTTCTCAGACCAGAAGCAACGTGTGTGTGTTTGTGTGTGTGTCCGTGTGTGTCCGTGTGTTTCCATGTGTGTCTGTGTGTGCGGAGGGGCCACTGCTAACGACTGTACAGCCAGGTGGGAGAAATGGCCGGTCTGTTCCTGATGCAAACAAGAAAACCAGCATAGTGACAAAATATTTCATGTGGGGACAAAGGTCACAGAGCCATCCTTGTCATCTCCCGGAGGCGACAAATCACAGGTTCGTCTCAGAGGCAATTTCACGTTCCAAAAGGTAGAGAAATAATTCTTTTTTATTTTTATTTATTTATTTATTTTTTTGAGACAGAGTCTCACTCTTTCATCCAGGCTGGAATGCAGCGGCACAATCTGGGCTCACTGCAATCTCTGCCTCCCGGGTTCAAGCGATTCTCCTGCCTCAGCCTCCCGAGTAGCTGGGATTACAGGCACCATGCCACCACACCCAGCTAATTTTTGTATTTTTAGTAGAGACAGGATTTCACCATGTTGGCCAGGCTGGTATCGAACTCCTAGCCTCAGGTGATCCACCTGCCTCAGCCTCCCAAAGTGCCAGGATTACAGGCGTGAGCCACAACGCCCGGCCCAGAGAAATAATTGTTAAAGAAAGGTAGGCGGGCGGTAATCCCAGTTACTTGGGAGGCTGAGGCAGGAGAATGGCGTGAACCCGGGAGGCGGAGTTTGCAGTGAGCTGAGATCTGGCCACTGCACTCCAGCCCGGGCGACAGAGCGAGACTCCGTCTCAAAAAAAAAAAAAAAAAAAAAAAAAAAGAAAGGTAGGAAACAGACCTGGGGTCGAAGAAAAGATAAGCATAGTCCCCAGTCCTCCAGCTTGAGGCTGAGGGGGCTGTGGAGGTTCAGAGGGGTCTCAGGAATGGACTCAGAATTCAAGACTACAAAGGATGCTAAAGACAAAGAAGATGCAGGGTCCAAAGAAAAGAAGGAGGACACTTAGGAAAATGTAACTGACAGGTGCACACCCAGCCTGGCCCAGCACAGCCAGGTCTCAGGGCTCTGGGAGCTCCTGGAATGCAGGCTTTGTGTTGGAGGCTCCCACAGGTCCTGCAGGGCAGCAATTCTGGCCAGGCCCTGCCGCCAGGTGGCACATCCCACAGAGCACCCAGGAGTCTGTGGCCGCCTCCCGTCTGGGCCTGGGAATTCCTTTTGGCTGACAGTCTTTGCCTGCATGGCCCTCACAGGATGCCTCCCACGACCTCAGCCCATGAGCATCCCTGGGGCCAGCTTGTGTAACCTGCCAGGTCGGAGGCCGGGATGAAATTCTCACTTGCCACGCCTTGTAAATATCAGGTGTAAATATTGTCCTCAGGAGAATGTTTAAGATGAGGGATGGGATGTCCTGCAGGCCCAGCAACAAGGCCGGACTATCCTCCGCTTAGTGAGAAAATGCGTGTTGTCATCAGATAGCCTTTGGGGTTGCCTGTGTGCAGATTCGGGGCTACACACTTCTCAGTTCATGTCGGAGATATCACGGATCCTACGTATTGCAGAGAAACCTGACGTCGGTTTTTGTTTTTGCTTTTTAGTGATAAATCCGGGATGATGCAGCTGTGGGCCGTGTTGAGGGCTGGGATTTCGGTGCAGTTGAACCCCCGGCTGTGGTCCCAGGGCCTGTTCATGGGCCTGTCCCGCGTGATTCTCCCAGCTGAGCTGTGAATTTGTCTGAGCAGCGAGTCAGAACACAAGGCAGATCCCTCTTTCCTGTCGAGATGGTTGGATCAGTGTGCCCCAAAATCTCATGTCGAACTGTAATCCCCAGTGTTGGGCGTGGGGCCTGGGGGCCAGTGACTGGACTGGGGGACGATTTTTGAATGGTTTAGCACCACCCTCTCCTCGCTGTTCTCGCAGTAGTGAGTTTTCTGAGACCTGTGTGTTTAAACCCAGGTAGCCCCTCCCACCTTGTGCCTACGCCCACCGTGGCACCAGATTGCTTCCCTTTCGCCTTCCACCGCGATTGGAAGCTCCCTGTGGCCTCCCCAGAAGCAGAAGCCGCCATGCTTCCTGTGCAGCCCACAGAGCCCTGAGCCGATTAAGCTGCTTTCTTAGAATCATCCAGTCTCAGGTGTTTCTTTGTAGCCGTGGAGAATGGACTAATACTGCCGTCAAAGATGGTCCAAGTTTGTTTCCTCTCTCCAACCAGATTTTTAACGTTTCCTTCTCTTCTCTGTGCCTTTCCCAGTGATGAGGGCCATGGCTTCCGTGGGCAGGCGTTCAGCAAACAGCGCCCGGTGAACTCGGGGCTGCCAGTTCCCCCAACAGGGGCAGCAGAGCTGTCTAGGATTGGGTGTAGATGAGCTCAGAGCCCAAAGGCCCCACAGTGATGTCACCATCCCAGTGAAATGTAAGAGTCAGGAATGAACAGGGAAATCATGTGCTTAGCTCACGCGACATCAGCAGTTAGAAAGTTCTCTGGGAAAGAAAAGCTCCGTAAGCCCTCGCATCAATACGTGCAGAGACAAAATAACCTCAAGGCCGATCTTTCATGCCTGTGCCTGGGCGTCCCCGCCTCTCTAAGGAGGACATTTATGTACTTTAGATGGAAAATTGACGGGACTGGGCAGCAGGTCCTTCTGATTTATGTGGAAGCCGTATCTCACGTCCTGGAACGCGTGTGTTTATTTGCAGTTTCACGGTACTGGCCATTTTTCTCCAGCCAGGCGGGGTAGGGGTGTGCACCACGGGGCCTCCCCCAAGTTCGCCTCGGCGCCTGCCCGCCCCCCCATCACGGTGATCACGCGTGGCCTTGGCCGCGGGTTTCTGAGGACTTCAGCATCACGTGTGTTTGTTCTGCTTCACAGGCTCCCCCCGTCAGACAGGTCAGGGTGTGACGTGCGCCCCTCGGTGACCGATGGGCTGGCTGGGTCTCACAGAAGGTACACCAGGTGAGCTGCCAGGTGCCGCCTCCCGCCTCCCACCTTTTCCGCCTCCCGCCTCCTCCGCCTCCGGCCGCCTCCGCAGGCTCAGGAACCCTCTGGGGATGAGCACAAGCACTTTCTTTGGAAAAGGCTTCCCTGGTGGAAGTTCCTTGGTGGGGGAGAACTTCGTTGTTTTCGACAGCTCGAAAATAAATCAAGTTCCCTGAATAAATGTGAGGTCAACCTCAGCAATGTTAGTTTGGGCAAACATCAGAGCAAGCACAGAACGTGGCTGGAAGGACTTTCTCATGCGACTTATAAATAAATGACTGCCGAACGCAGAACTCCAAGGGCCACCAGGAGACAGCACCTTGGGAAGAGGTTGAGAGTCAAGAGTAGTGGTTCCCGGCCTCAGCCCATGGGGGAAGGGTGAGCAAACAGACAGCGCTGAGGCCCCACGTGGAGTCAGAGACTTCACAGGCTGTGGTTGGGACCCAGCGTTGCTGCAGCTCCCGGGGGCCTCCCAGGTGTTTGAGCCTGGGACCCCCTCCCCCAGGTGCCATCCAGGTGCACAGGTGAAGGACTTTGAGCTTGAACCCCAGGAGCCTCCCAGGTGCACAGGTGAGGGGCTGCGAGGCACAGGGATCTGTGTCTTAGAGGAAGTTTCAATACTTTGTAATCGCACCCCGCTAAGTGAGGGAGCACGCTGGCCCCTTTCACATGGAAATCCCTCTCTGAGCACTGAGGTGACGTGCTTTAGCGTGACAATGAGTGTGGGCAGATATGAAGTATTTTGTGATTTAAATTTTGCTTGTGATATTTCAAAGAGGTTTCCTCTGGAAAAGGTTACTGGGAGAGAAGGTAGCACACTGTTCTGCCGGTGAGGTGGCCCCACCACTCTCCACACATTTATGGTAGTTTCAGGCTGGGTGTCGTCAGGCTCCTTGAGCTACTTTGCAGTAAATGACACCATAAAAAATGTAAAATGCAGAAGGCACCCATTTTTCCCACTTACAGTTTTACTGGGTGTTCATAGAGGCGATGAAGAAATGAAATCCCCACATTTAAACAAAGCGGAGAGTGACAGCGAGGGTGATAGTCCTATTGTATAATTGCCTGCCTTTCACTCAGAGAGGGGGAGAGCCTATTTTCATACTTATCCGAAAGCAGTGAAGCTTCAAAGAATAAGGGCAGACACAATGGGCTTTCAGAGGGAGAAGCTCGCTGCCATTGTCGATGGTATAATTTGTCACCGTGGTGCCCGAGTGCCCGTAGGCCGGCCAGACACACAACCAGGGGCGCAGGCTGGCTGGGTGCAGTGGGGAGGTGTGAGTCTGGGTCAGAGCAGAGAATGACGGGTGAGATGCAGGCAGCCCCTCCCGGCCACCTGGGCCCTGAGCTCGTCCTGGGCCCCTCGAGATGTGCTGCCGAGGCCCGAAGGCGGCCTGGAGGGTGGGGACGCCAGGAAGGGGCTGTGGGGCCCTCAGGGTGACCTCAGAAACACCAAAAGCCTTGACCTCAGACTGGCTCTGGCAGAGAGGGGGCCGGGCAAGGCAGGTTGGCAGAGAGGGTGCTGGGCGAGGCAGGTTGGCAGAGAGGGGGCCGGGCGAGGCAGGTTGGCAGAGGGGGTGCTGAGCGAGGCAGGTCAGCCCTGGGGTCCCTGCAAGGCGGAGCAGACAAAGGAGGAAGTTGACTCCTGCCTGGAGGTCAGGAAATTATTGCTTCTAAGCTGTGGGGGGAGAAGGGGAAAGAAACACCCCTGTGTGGTGCCAGGGGCGCCACGAATTGTGCCACTCAGGCCTGCAGCGGGTCCATACGTGGCCCTGGGGGACGGAGTCTCCTGGGGGCTACGAGCTGCTGATGGGACCCTTAAAACCCAGAGAAGCCAATGTGTTTTCCACGTGTGGCAGGACTCACCATCGTTCATGACGGCCGGAGGGCGAGCGCGTGAGAATCCCACGTGGGAATGAACCGTGAGCACCCGCCCGTCCCACCCCAGAAGAGGCACCACGCCCCGCCCTTGCCCCCACCCCAGGGTGAAGCCACGGGCTCTGGAGGCCCCTCAGATCCTTTCCTTCCCCGATTTCTGTGATTCTATTTATAATTTGAACACTTCAAGAATCAAACTCCACCTCTAGAAACATGAGTACTCACAGGATACCCAGGGGGCCCACAGAGCACCCCAAAATTTAAAGGTTATCACCACCACAGGAGTCATCTGTGACATGGAGACCAACGTCTGCAATGTCATGTAATGCAATTAAAACACCTTTAGAAAACCTTACAATTTTTATTCGTCTGCCACATTCTTTTCGGCAGAAACTGTGTTTGCTGTGCAGAGGAAACTGCAGGGGACTCCCGGCTGGGCGCCTGTGCCTGGGCAGCTCCAGGTCCTCGTTCTCCCGGCCACAACCACAACCACAGATGCGGCCGCACCCCCTTCCCCGCTTCCTGCGCATTACCAAGGGGTCCCATTAATTCTGAAAAAAGAAAAAGCGTTACAAGATAGATAGAAAATTTATCTCATTTATTTAAGCTCATCACTGCTGATTAATCCCAAACTGGGTCCCTTGCCTCCACTTTAGAAAAAGAGATGAGTTTTAAACTCGGCACCCGTGGCCCTGGGAGATTGATCCGCCTGGTCATGCTTTGAAGTGGAAGCGCAGTGCTCATCGATCGTTCACATTAAATTACCAGCTACGCTGCAGAATGTACAGCTCATGAATGATAAGTGCCCAAGCCGTCCTAGTCATTGGAAAGCCTCAGGTGCAGTCACCACAGGGCAGCCTCCAGGTGGCCTGTCGCAGGCTGTAGCAGCAGAGACCCCCGGCCCCAGCCTGGGCAGACGTCTCTCGTGCCGTGTGGCCAGCAGAAAAGCCTGTTTTACTCGTTCACTTACAAAGTGTTCTGTGAGCACCCAGCTTCCCCAAGGTCCCACTGAGTTGCTTGGGACACTGGGGAGCAGACTAGCAGATGGCCCTGGATGTGCAGGAGCTGTGCCATGTGGGACCCCACCCCTGAAAACACACCTTCAAGCTGAAGGCAGCTGGTGCTGGGACGCGGAGACCTCGGCTGGGCTCCCTGGGAGTGGTGATCGGTCTCTCTCCACTGCTGGCTAATGTCCGCCAGAGCCACAGCAAAGAGGGGTCCCAGGAGAGGTGGCCCCCGGGAGCTGAAACTCAGGGAGATGGCCCAGGGCTGGGCTGGCCAGAGTATAGCAAATACGCTGCACACCAGGCGCAGATGCCCCGCTGCGGGTGCCTGGCCTCTCCCGTGGCTTTTGCTGGCTCAACGTGGGCTGCAGGTCAGAGCTCTGTGAGCCACACCTTGCAGAAGGCAGATGGGGACGCAAGCCCCACCCCATGAGGCAGCTCAAGATGATCTGTACGCGTCGCTCGATTGAGCGGCGTGAATGGAGGGGGGCTTCGTAAGGTCACAGAGTTCCAGGCAGGGACCACTTCGCCCAACTTTGACAAACTGGCAGTGTGATCCCCAGAGGGAAGGGACAGGGTCTCCGGGCAAAGGGGACTCCTCAATGACAGGCTGGTTTTATTTTATCAAAGCACTTTATTGAGGCATGATCGGCAGGAAAAGCCACACATATTTAATGTACACATCTTCACGAGTTTGGGGATCCGCGTGCGCCCCTCAGATCTCCCCTCAGGTGCGCTCCGAGCGTGCTGCGCGGCGTTGCTGGCTGTAGGCGCGATACCCTGCAGGTCCTCAGGAAACATGGTCTGTACCAGAAACCTCCTAGGAGAACGCTTTGTGTTCGTGACATAATAAATCTAAGAATTTTTGATGTTCAAAGTCCTCTCTCAAAATGTTTTTGTTGCCAAGTGAATGTAAAATCCAGAGGATGCTCTTGGTCAAGAGGGTGATTAGCGATGTGTGGATGAAGCAGCAGAGCCCCTTGCTCTCACCACCCTGAGTAGGGTGGGTGGGTGCAGGGAGGGCAGGCAGGCCGGTGCCGGGCAGGCGTGTGGAGGTGGCACCTGGGCACATACGTGCATCCACCTGCACCAGTGCTGACCTCAGAGCCACGCCCAGCGGCCGCTCCACTTCCCAAGCACGTAAAACACACCAGGCACGAGAACGTGTGGACGCGGGCGCTTACTTCTTGCCGATTTTTGTTCTGTTTTGTTTCCAGACATGGAATCAAGTGTTGCATCGTGTTCCATGATTTGCTGAAAATACTTAATAAATACGAAACCGTGGAATATCTTTCCTTATCACAGCAAATGGACGTATCTCATTCTTCTTAGTCACATAAAATATTTAAATACCCTCCGCGAGAGCTTGTTTTCAACTCATTTATTTGCTGTTGCAGGCAATGCCGGAGTGACTGTTCTCACCACATACATGCACTTATGCTATAATTTTTATCAATTAGATTACAAGAAATGAGATTTTTTTTTGCTCATAAAGTATGTGCATTTTTATTGCCAAATTACTTTCCAAAAAGGCTTTATCAGTTTGCATGTGTAACAGCAGTATATTTTAAAAAGTTATTAAACTTTTTAACGTTTACCAATGTGATGGTATTAACTTTTGATTTTTTAATCATTACGGAATGGAACGTTTTTCATGTACTTGTGTCTTCCCCGGAGCTTCACCTGAGCAGAGAAAATGCTCCTGGACCCCGTTTCCTCACTGATTTGTAGGAGCTATTTGTCTATAGGACGTAGCCAACTTTTAACACTTATGGATTATTTTTTTTCAAATAGCTTAGGTTTTGTGACAACTTGACCCCAAGATAAAGAAGTATTTTATATTTTCTTCTAATTATCTTATGGTAAACTGTTTATTATTTAGATTTTGACCTATCAGACTTTTTAATATTGGAATCTCACTTCATTTTCTTACACAACTTCCCACTTGTGTTTACTGTGTGGTTTTTTCTGTACCCACGGGTTTGAAATGCCCCTGTCATCCTACACTCCAGACCCGTGTGTTGTCAGCTTCACTCCTAGACCATCTGCTTTGTTCTACTGGTCTGAAGGCTGATCTTCATGCGAAACATGCTTTAATAGCTGGGTGCACATCCGGCCTCATTCCTGTGTCCCCCAGATTCCTTGACAGTTCCTGAGCGTTTACTCCAGGACCTGAACCCAAACCACCTTTAGAACCAAGTGAATGACATCCTGCCACCTCGCGCACCGCATACACACACACACCACCACACACACCACCACACACACTACACACATTCACACCACACACACCACCACACACACACCACACACACTACACACATTCATACCAAACACCACTCACACACACCACCATACGCACACGTCACCACCACACACACTACACACACACTACACACATTCACACCACACACACCACCACACACACACCACACACACACCACACACAC
>NW_020257507.1:17982-29566 GCF_003255815.1 Theropithecus gelada
ACCACCACACACACACACTACACACATTCACACTACATAAGCACTACACACACACCACCATATGCACACATCACCACCACACACACACTGTACACATTCACACTACACAAACACCACACACACACCACCATACGCACACATCACCACCACACATACCACACACACACACTTCACATTCACACTACACAAACACTACACGCACACACTACCATATGCACACGTCACCACAAGCACACCACACACACACACTACACACATTCACACCACACAAACACCACACATACATTGCACATACCACACATACTACACACATTCACACCACACAAACACCACACATACATTGCACATACCACACACACTACGCACCGCTTGCCCCCACACTATACACATAAACATACTGTGTGCTCCACACGTCACACATACCACACACACACACACCACATACCACACACAGCACCACACATACCACACATACCTGCACACGTACTACACACACTACATACACATCACACCACATACACTACACACACAAATATACCACATGCTCCACACATCACACACACACCACATACCACACACACACATCACAACCACACATACCACACATAACCCACACATACATACCACACACATGCTACACACCACACACACACACACCCCATATACACACATCACACCACACACCCCACACATACCACACATGTACCCCACAGACACACACACCGTACCACACACACCACACACACATACACCATACACACATATACACATACCACACCCACATTTCACACCACACACACACACACACACTGTCAAAGGCTGGGGAGCTCAGGGGACCATGGAGCCACCTGGTGTGTGGCTGAGAGAATTCCCTTGGTGTCAGGAAACACTTTTGAAAAGAGAAGCCTGGGCCGCCCCTTTTCTCTCGGGCAGAGACATGACCCTGGAGGCCTCCCGTGAGCCTCCTGAGAGCTGAATTTCTGAGGCTCAGGACCAGTCTCTCTGACCTTGTACAAGACGCCTGTGCCCAGGGGGCCTGGATGTCCCGGGGGGGTCTGGCTCCCCGGGAGCACCAGGAGGGAATGTGCCCAGCACGCTCAGAAACAGTAAGAAGCCAGCGGCACCCGGCGGGCGTTTCTCGAGGGAGGGCCCCTCCTTGCCAGCTGTGAGGACAACACCCAGCCAGTTTTGTTTGTTGTTTTCAGAGGGTCCTTCAAAGGTGAACCACATTAGTCCCCGAAGCATCTGACTTCACTCTCACCAAAGAGGATCAGCCGGAAAACGATCGGGTCGGAAAACAGTGATTTCCCCCATCAAGTGCGGGCATTACCTAAAGTTGCTGACCTCCTAGAATTTCTGTGACGCTCTCCAGATTCTAGTAATTTTGCTCAAATCCTACCATTCTGATTGTCATGTGGTGGCTATGTTATGGTGACAGCTTGGGAAATGGAGGCAGGAAGGGAAGTGAGCTTCGTTCCTTGGGGAAGGCGTGGGTTTTGCGTCTGTGAGAAAGGAGATGGCTCTAGGGAGGTAACCCCAGCATTGCAGAGGTGGCTCCAGCGGCCTCCAGCATAGCAGAGATGTGGCCCCGGCTGCCACCCACATGGCAGAGAAGTGGCCCGGTAGCCTCCCGTGTGGCAGAGGGCTGGCCCCGGAAGCCTCCCCTATGGCAGAGACGTGGCCCCAGCAGCCTCCTGCAGGGCAGTGGGTGGCCCCGGAGGCCTTCAGAGCAAACACCTTCCCCACACAGCCCAGCGGGGCTGCATGCCTGGCCTGGGAGCCGGACTCCATGTGGCTTCTCATGGTAGGAAATCTGCTTTCTAGGCCCTTCCTGGGGGTGACAACTGAGAGGTCGTAGGGGACTGTTTGGAGCTTGGGGACTGCTCCAGCCCTGTGGAGGCCTGTGGAGGGCTGTGGAGGCCAGTGGAGGGCTGTGGAGGGCTGTGGAGGCCTGTGGAGGCCTGTGGAGGCCTGTGGAGGGCTGTGGAGGGCAGTGGAGGGCTGTGGAGGGCAGTGGGGGGCAGTGGGGGGCGGGGGGGGGCGGGGGGGGGCCATGGAGGGCTGTGGAGAGCTCCTCCCTAAACCAGGATGGACTCTGGTCACTTTGATTGATGGCAGACTTCTCCCAGGATCTCCAGACAGCAGCGTCTTGCCAAGGAGACTAAAAGCTTCCTGTTCTTGCCAGCTTTTTTTTTTTTTTCTTTTTTTTTTGAGATGGAGTCTCACTCTGTTGCCCAGGCTGGAGTGCAGTGGCACGATCTCAGCTCACAGCAAGCTCCACCTCCCAGGTTCAAGTGATTCTCCTGCCTCAGCCTCCCGAGTAGCTGGGATTACAGGCGCGTGCTACCACGCCCAGCTAATTTTTTGTACTTTTTGTAGAGACAGGGTTTCACCGTGTTAGCCAGGACGATCTTGATCTCCTGACCTCGTGATCTGCCTGCCTCAGCCTCCCAAAGTGCTGGGATTACAGGCATGAGCCACCGTGCGCAGCCTCTTTCCTGCTTTTTACTGGTTCTTCTCTTCTTTGGCAGAACTCTGAACACTGAGATCTGCGCATGGCAGAGAGGCTGGGTCTGACTTGTGTCGGCCTCAAGACCCCGGCTGCACGGTGCCCAGGGAACCCAGCACTGGCTCCACATTGTCCAGACCTCCGGGCCCATCAGTGTCTTAGGGGCATCAATGTTGCCAGCAGCTTTTATCCACTGGGGGGCGGAGGTGGGGGAGATGCCAAGAGGGGAGCAGCCCACCCCAGCCCTTGGCAGCTTGGACGGGGCCCCAGGTGCCTCCCCGAGCCATGAACACAAATGAAGTTCGAGGGAGAGATGGGGCTGGGCTCACCCCGCCACTATCCCAGGGGACCCAGGCGGTACCGACTCAAACACCACCCTGTCTCCCACAGAGCAGGTTTCAGGGCATCCCAGGGAGGCCCCAGTCAGTGTGAAATGCATGTCCTTGTCCTCCAGGTCACGGCCACTCTCCTCTGCCTCTCTCTCTGTGGGGTCACCTACAAGACATGAAGGACAAGGAGAGGGGCAGGACATGGGTCCCAGGGACTCTCCTGGCCCCCTAGACTGGGAGGAAGCCCCTGCCCACCCTGCCTGCTGGGGTGACCCGGGCGCAGCAGCAGCTACACACCGCCCAGGCCCACCGGCCGCTGCGCCAGCCTTTCTGTGGCATCTTCAGATGTCACGCCCAGCAGAGGCCAGACCCCCTCCTGTCGCAGTTTCCATCAAGGCAGGGCCTGGAGGCCACGGCTGAGCCCCCTTGCTCACCTGCTTCCTGACACCCCAGAGGAGTCGTGGGCATCTGCTGGCACACGGGGGTCATAAGTGGCATCCTAGTGGGTCTCCCCCAAATTGCTTCCAGAAGAGCTAGTCCCGGGCAGCCATGCCTGCGTCGCTGCCACACCTGTGTCCACCTCCTGCCCCTCAAGCTGGCCCAGGCTCCATGGCTTCCTCAGTCCACAGGACCCCCAGCCGACACTGACGCTCTGTGTGCAGTGGTGCAGACAGCACCGTGGGGTGTCCCCAAGCCGCTCCCTGCGCTTCCCGCAGTAGGCACTGGGTGCTGGGCACTGGGCGGGCAAGGCCAAAGCTGCTGAAATGTGCTGCCCGCCTGATGATGAAACCACAGGAGGCCGAGGTTCTGTGCGTCTTATGCATTTTTAAATGTGGCTGTTTCTCTTCTAAATGCTACCGCTGCCACATGAATTCATGTTTCCAAACGCATTGCAGTGAGAGGGTGCTTTCTACACGGATGTGGCCCTCACTGGCAGCGCCTCACCGTCCTCCATCTCCAGGGACCACAGCGAGGCTCCCGAGGGTGGGGGTGAGCCCAGTCCTCACCCCGTCACCAACCACCTGGTGGCAGCCACTCTGTGCTCCCAGCCTTAGGGGACTCACGCTGGGGCAAGCCCAGCTTCCAGTGCCACGCCACGGCCGGGACAGCGTCCAGGAGTACGTTGTAAATGGGACAAAGATCACAGCAAATGCGCCTGCCTCTGGGGGCTTTTCCCAGAAGTACGATAAATAATCTTCCTTCTTAGACTTCATGGTCCTTAAACTTTATAACAAGTCAGATATTTAGGCAGTTTTTCAAAACATGTTAATTTACATAAATACTGAACTAGCACTAAATTGGCGAGAAAACCAGCAAGACTAAAGCCAGGATACGTGAACTGCAGGGCCCTAGGTGCTAGTCCTGGTTAATATTACCTGTGCCGTTCGCCGCGTGGTTTGTGTGAGCAGGGAGAACCTGACGCAGGGCTGGCCCGAGGGTCTGGGATCCACCCCACAGCAAAAGCACTCGGCCAGCTGGAGCCCTCAGAGCACACTCACGCTCATGATCCTGCCCCGTGGCGGGCAGAGGAGGCCAAACAGCAAGGGCCTGGCACTTGCACAGCGGGCCATCTCCCCTGGGAATAGCAGCACCCAGGGCCGGCCCAGGGGGTCCCTGCAGCCATCCCCACCCAGCCCTCCCACCCTGCTACCAGGTGAGCAGGCTGCTGAACGCAAAAAAAAAACCCACAGTGATTATGAGCTCCAGGAAAACCTCCCCTGTTGCGGGCTTCAGCTGGGTCCCCTGCATGTCTCGGCTCCCAGCCGGGCCTGGCAGCTGCTGGACTGTGTACCTGGAAAAGATTGCTATTCTTCTCCCCTCCCGCCATGCTTCCCAGGCTGGCCTCATGCCCGTCTGTGAACAGACTCCAGCGTGGTGTGTGTGGTAATGCTGTGCCCACATTCTCCATCTGTGCCCTCTGCCCGCCGTCTGCAGAAGGAGGGACTCTGGTCCCGGGAGAAGCTTCTCTCCGTGCCTGTCCAGTGTAGCAGAGACCGGGTTTGCGGACGGCACCCAGGCAGGTCGCAGGCGCTCTGGTCCTGGGGAGGCCTGCCCTCGAGTGCTGGCTCTAGCCTGGGAGTGGAGCCAGCCTGGGGTCCCTCTGAGCCCTGCCCCTGGGCTTCAACGCCTTTTCCGCCACCTCCTTTCACCCTCAGAGGTGATTTCGTTTTGGAGCACCGTGGTCTGTTTTCACTCAGCGGCTTCGGGGTTGGGGTTGGGGGACCCGTGGGTTGGGGGGACCCGTGGGCTGGGGGACCCGTGGGTTGGGGGGACCCGTGGGCTGGGGGCAGTAGTGGCAGCTGCAGATCCGCTGTCACTGTGAACACGGATTCACACCACTGGCCTCGGCGCCCAAGACAGGGCAGGCCGCACCCCGTGCAAGCCTGTGGGGCGGACATGTCCCCACGTGGGCCTGGGTTATCCCGTCCACGCCAGAGCCCCTGTGGGGAGAGCCTGCGCTGGCCGCTTCTCAGTGTTCGGTCAACCTTCTCGCCCTGCGCCGGCATTCTGGAAACACACACACAGCTTTATTCAACTCCTACGACGACGCGATGAAACAGCGACTGTAGCTGCCGTTGCAAGAGGGAAAATGGAAGCGAAAGAGACCACGTGACCTCAGCCGCCTGGACAGAGGCCTCGGCTCCCTCTGCTCCTCTCCAGCCCCACTGCTCACCGGGCCACTGGGGCGGGGTGAGTTTCCTCAGAGAAACAACTGCCCACCCATTTGAACAAGTCCAAAAATATCTTGACCTTATTACTTGTCCAGGCCCCCTGGGCCCCGATGTCCCCCCACGGTGGGTCCATTTCCTTCTGTTAGCTGCAGAGGCCGGGTGTGGGGTCACGGTTTGCTGTGAAATGCCGAGACCCGGGGGCCCTCGGTTTGCGCTGCCACGGGAGCAGCTCAGCCCCTGCCTGTTTCACGGGTCAGTTGCTTTTCAAGCCCTTTGTGGGAAGGAGGCCAGGGTGAGTGGGATGGAGCTTTCTCTCCAACGCTGCCGTTGAGGCTGAGGTGTTTCCTGCAGGGCAGGAAGGTTCCCGCAGCTACTTGTCCAGCTTTTGCAGGAGAGGCTGGACCGGCCCTGAGCCTCGTGGGCACCACTGCAGGTCGGCATCTTGCCCCGAGCGCCTCCTCCAGTGCGAAGCAACAAATGAGCCCACGGTGAAGGTTCAAGGGGCTGCTGAACCGCCCCCCAGTCCGTCACTGTGCAGATGCTGAGACCCCAGAGGTGGGGGCAGGCTCCCCACTCGGCCTCCTGAGACCCAGTTGGTGCCTTTCCAAATAGGCCAGGCTGACTCACAAGCTGCTCCGGGCCAGAAGCCACGTGGTGAGATGGGTCCCTGGCCTAACGTTGAGGGGCCTGTGCCCTGCCCACAAGCAGAATTTAGGAATAGTCCCTGGAAGGGGAACGAAACACACCCATGCCAGCTTCCTTCTCCTCCTCCGCTCTTACCCCATGAGTGTCTTTACCTTGAGAGACTTAAACTCCAACCATGTCGGAAATATTTCAGCCACTCATCCTGAATTTACTCCTCGTGGGCCAGCAGCTACGCTCTAACTCAAAGAGTGAGAGACGGAACATCCTCCGTTCAGCCAGCTCCCTGCCCTCTGGAAAGACACTTGCCTTCCTGGTTTCACTTTTCTACTTGAATGAAAACAGGGCAGTGTTGAAGCCTCAGAGAGCCTGGAGCAAAGATGAGATGTGAACAGCCTGCGGAGGAAATCACTCACAAGTAGGGTCATACAAATCCACACGGGAAACTCCCTGTTCTGAGTACGTGGGAGTGGGGCAGGAGACTGAATCCAGGACCCACAGGTGGGAGAGGCCTCCCTGCCAGGGCGTCTTCTCTGCTGTTTAAAGAGGGCTCCTGGAATCTTGTTGACCGCCATACTTTTCTTTGCAGAACTGTTTGTAGCTAGGATTAGTCAATTTTAGTATGGACTCCGCTGGGCACTGCGTGCTCAGAATTAGTGGAGTTCTTGGTAAGATGACTTTGCACTAGATTAAATAAGCACAAGGTGATGTTCAGGGTTGTGGGCGGTCAGCTCCTCTTGGGCCAGCAGTGCCGAGGAACATCATGCTCAGACATGCGTTCGATGAAGCTTCCTGGGTATGGATGGACGTACGTCCCAGGCTGTGTGGTGAGGACTCTCCCGGTGTGCTGTGTGTGGGAGTGTCCATTGTGCATTTCATATTCAGATGGGAACGTGAGTAACAGCCCATGTGTCACAGCACCGCCAAGGCAGGCATATTCGTCTGTTCTCACGGTGCTAATACAGACATGCCCGAGACTGGGTAATTTATGAAGGAAAGAGGTTTAATGGACTCACGGTTCTGCAGGGCTGAGGAGGCCTCAGGAAACTTACAGTCGCAGCAGAAGGGGAAGCAAACACGTTCTTCTTCACATGGCGGCAGCAAGGAGAAGTGCCGAGCAAAGCGGGAAAAGCCGGTTACAAAACCACCAGGTCTTGTGAGAACTCAAGTCACTCTCATAGGAACAGCGTGGGGTATCCACCCCCACGATCCAGTTACCTCTCACCGGGCCACTCTCCCAATACGTGGGGATTATGGGACAATTCAAGATGAGATTTGGGTGGGCACACAGTCGGACCATATTAGCAGGCCAGCACCGAGTGCACACAAGGCTCCCAAGTCAGAGAGCCAACACACTCCATCATCCCAGTGCCTCTGCTATTTAAGGGAAGAGAACAAAGCCTTTATTTTCATTGTCCATTTTCCTCTGATTCCTCTTTCCAAACTGGACATTTTTGTGCTAGAAAGAAATCCTGAATGTTGATGCGATGTTGTGTGATCATCTCTTGGGCTGTCATTTTCCAAATAATTTCTTGGAGCACCAACAGTCGTTGCTCTTTGTTTCAGGGACCCCTGGGGACAGTTGGTATATTATACATGTATGAGTTTTTAGATGGCTCCTCTCTCTCAGATTATTTCTGCTCTTTCTGTTAAGATTATAGACAACATAACTGGGATGTGTGATTTCATAGGTTGACCCCGATCAGCTTTCCATGCCTGGATGATTAGTAAGAAGCCCTAGACCCCCTCTGTGGAGGGCGGGCTGCAGATCCTACCCTTAGAGCTGATTCACCGTTTTCAGACACGGGCCAAACCGGCCCTCCCAGACGCCTGCTGGAACTGATTCCGCCTGGCACTGTGTGCACCCCAACCCGGGGCCCCTTTAATTCTCGGCTGCCTGAGTCCAGATCCACTTAGCGTGGTTGATTGGAGCCTGCGCTAGGGCTGAGGTCACGAGCTGAATTCTTACATGAACAAATTAGTTGTAGTTTGGTCTGTGGCTTTGCACTGCACACCTCTGTGGCTGCCCCTCAGCATGGGGTCTACAGTCCTACGCAGAGCAGAAGAGGCCTGGGTAAGCCATCAGGGCAAATCCACCCACACCTTTGGGACAGCCGGCCCAGGTCTATTCCCTAGGGATGATGAAAGAGCTAGTAGGCAAGGCCATACCTGTGTGCCCGCACCCAGGAACCCAGTCCCGTCTGTGGCAAGCTTGGAGGAAAGTGGCAGCTGAAAATGCAGAAAGCTTCTCAGGCACGTGGGCTGAAGACCCACGTGCCTTCTGCTTGAAGCTGCTGTGTGGGCATTTCCCGTCCACCCCTGAAAGCCCAGAAAGGGCTGACGGCTGCCACCGAAGTCAGTGGGGTGTGGTTTGCCACAGAAGTCAGTGGCAGCAGTGGGATGTGATTTGGAGCTGGCTGGGAGGCTGGGGCAGGGTATTGATGCTGAAGTAATACAGCATGTTTTTGGATACTGTGAAGTCAGATGACTTGATAAAGACAGCAAAAATAACGACGCAACTGAGGGCAAGAAGCAACCTGGCAGGAAGCTGGGTCGGCTTGCACGCAGTCACGAAGCTTCCGCCACGCATCACCCAGGAGCTCTCCCAATGCACGCTTTGTACTTGAACTTGTACGAGACGGGAACCCATGACAATAAAACCAGGCCCTCTGGGACAGTATTGAAAAAGTGGAAGTTCTCTTAGTACAGATTCATCTCATCTTGAAGTCTGAGAGCAGACCCAGAAGAAGAAATGATTGCAGTGGGCGGGTCTGGACTGATTCGATGGTGTTTGCTGCATTTGCTGGGACCAGAAGAAGGCGCACGCATATGGTAAGCGCTGTCCTCAAAGAGATTTGACATCGACAACTTGGCACAGGAAGGGTTAGCTGTCTGTTATTCTGAGAACATGTTTTGGTCCGGACAGGTTCGGGTGGTAATGTAGCAGACCCTCCACTTTGATGAGATGATAGTAACACTAGCCCATGTGTAATATAGCAAATCAAAAGCAGCCTGGACTTGAGAAGGACAGGCTTTTCATCTAAAGGCCTAGTGCCGTGGGGTCAGGGCTACGGCAGGGCAGTGCGCTGGCCACGGGACCGCAAGCATTACCACGGCCAGGCGAAGGGAGCCTTTGTCTTGTTCCGCAGAGGGGAGTGAGCGTGGCTAGAAGGAGCCGCGTGTGGGTGATGTGGGTGTGAGCAGACCAGGATGTGGGGTGACTGTGGCTGTGAGCGGCAGGAGGTCAGAGAAGGTTTGGCCTGGAGCTGCCTGGCTCAGGCACTGTCCACTGCCTCGGTGGGGGTGGTCAGAGTTTAGGTGCGCAGTGAGGAGAGAAGTGAAACCGACCTTTGGTTAGTGAGTATTCGGTCCTGATTGATCCGTGGGGACCCGCGGGGCAGCTCATCGCAGATGAGGCAGAGAAAGTGAGTTTGGAGAGCTCGTCCACCTCGGCCCAGGGGCCCCGCGAGTCTCACCCAAGCAACAGTGTCAAGCGCTCTCTCTGTGCTGGGTGTGGCCCCATCACGCATTCCAACATAGGGAATACCCATGACCATCCTGCGGAATGGAGGAAGTCCCGTTGTGCAAACAGGGAAACTGAGGCACAGAGGAAGGCAGTCCCTTGTCCAGGGGCCTCCTACAGCGGAGGCCTGCAGAGCCAGGACTGGACACCAGCAGGAGGGCTGCTGTGTGCCTGACTTGGCTGCCACGGTCTGCACCATGGCGAGCTGCCTGTGGGGACAGGCAAACATCGGTTGCTCTGGGCCGTGTGCCGCCATCTGATCCAGCAGCGCGGCCCCACCGCCAAGCCTCCTTGACACTCCTGAGGCCTTGCTGGGCAGCCGCCACCCCTTATATAAACCGACAGATAGGGCTGGCGCTTCGACGTCACCTGAAACTTCACCTTCGGAGTGTGCATTACCCCGTCCTGCTTCACGTGTTTGCTGGGAGTGGGAAGGCCGTGTGTAAGGAGCAAGGGGAGAGAGCAAATGCCTTGCTCTGAGGCACGTCCTTGTGCTAGAGGTAGACCAGGAGGACACACGGCCCGGAGGCTAATTCTGTAGCAGTAGAACTAGGTGGTGGGATCATAAACAAAGACGGTTTCATTGGCTTTTGCTCATCCCTGGTGAGCAATGCAGAGATGCATCCTAATTATAAAGTATCGGATCAGAATTCAGCTAGCCAAGCCATCATCAAAAACTCTTAGCAGTTCATCAATAAGTGTGTAAAATCCTACTCTCCGTGGACATCGTGGACCTTGGGAATTGGGGTGAGCATTTTTGTTAACCAGTGTGGACACAGCAGCCTGAGAGTTTTCCATTCCTCGAGGGCTGCTTGTGGCAGGTTGTACGTCGATGGCATCAGTGGCGTCCCAGTCCTGCTTGGGAGGACGCACACTGCTCATTTTCAGAAACCATGGAGAATTGAATCGCCCAGCACACTCTTCCTCAGGCTGATGACCTCAGGGGTGCACTGGGTGACCCAGCCCATGGGGTGGAGGGGGGGCGGGCATTCAGGCCACAGAGCCTTCCCCGGACCCTCAGGAACCCTCATCAAGACATCGTCTGGCCGGGCCCCTCACCCCAGCTCTTCCTGGCCAGAGTGTAGGGTCGGCCTTTGTGCTTTAGAGACTCCAGCAGCAGGGTGAGAAGCAAGTTCTTTAGACAGAGAAGGTCAGCACCGGAGACAGCCTGCCGCCCCACCCTCCGTCACCCTGCTGGGGACGATGTAGAGGGCACTGGCCTGAGGAGGGAATCTGGGGGTTCCTGCTGCCTGTCAGGATGTGGAGCACAGCATCGCAGCTGTGTGGTGAGGGCAGTGGGTGGGCAGTCATTCTGGCAGCCTGCAGAGTCCCAGGAAACACGGCCTTCTTTGGTCAGATGAGAAGCAAGGCCTTGCTCGGCACGAACAGCCAGCACGTGACCTTTCACCTCAGGTCACCAAGAGCAGCAACTGTTAGGCCTCCGCCGACCCCAGGCCTTGTTGACCTTGCCCAGGGAAGCCTGGCAGCCAGGGCGGGGCTCCCATGGCAAGAAGGCAGCCCTCCTCCAAGAGATAAGCCATGTCCAGCATCCTCAGTGTGGCGCTACCCCCTCTGTATTTAAGGCCCACACCTGTGACCTAAGTCAGGTTCTGCTTCCAGGTGGCATTTGCTTGAGGGTCCCAAGACTCCAGGGAGGGCACTGTCTGAAGACCCCAGCAGGACCCCTCAGAGAACACGGCCACCTGGCTGTGAGCGGAGCTCTGCCTGAGTGCTGTGGCCGGTTTCCAGCATAAAGCAGGAAGTTCCTGGGGCTTGAGCTGAGCACTGTGTGACTTCATCGTTGTTTTCAGAATGTGGTCTGTCTGGAGACCAGTGGCATAGGAAGACATTGACTTGTTGCATACGTGGGTGTTCGGCGCCTGTATTCACGGGGACACGTTTACGTGGG